>NC_090226.1:19172500-19355000 GCF_024489055.1 Chanodichthys erythropterus
AAGTTTATAAAAACAAGTCTAAATGATTTATTCACAAATTGGACGGATCTAACACTTGTGTTCAACTCAATGACTCATGATCTAAAGATTATTAGTGAATAACAACTTAAACTTCTGTCTGTTTACCACATAAAGCTATGATATGAATTCTGAAGACATGGAATACAGCGTATGAGTCATATTATGCACCACTTTTATGATACATTTATGTGCTAGTCAGTTTTGAAGCTTGAAAGCAGTGGCATATTTTTTTTTGTGGGTGGGACAGGAATGTGTGTGTTGGGGTGGGGTGGGGGGTGTATTGTATTTGTATCATTACAATAACAAATGCACAAAATTTATTGACATAGACCTCATAATGAATATGATAGTTTTGTCCTTACATCTACTAATACAATATATTGTTAGTCTTGAGAGTATTTACATTAGCCAATAAATACATGGATCCGCATTTAATATTAGATTGTCTTGATGGACTAGGGGTAGAACTTTTGTTCAGCGTGCCAGAGGTTCTGGGCTTTAATTTAATTTTTTCTCATTCAAACCAAAGATGTTCATCAGTGATTGTATATAAAGAGCAGGGATAGGTTTATGTGCAGACTTTCTACTGACCAGACTTTCTACAAAATTTCTCCTTGTGTTTCACAGCAGAAACAAAGTCATACAGGTTTGGAACAACATGACAGTGAGTACATGATGACAGTAGTCTGTTTTGGAACTTGAAGATTTCTCTTTAAGCCCATTTCCTTTCATTTTGTCACTGCGGCTGTAAATCCTTTACTTATCAAGCCAAGACAATGGCTCAGTCACAGCAACGGGGTCTCCTGGGAGACCATGCAAAGATAAGAAACGATTTTCACTCAATAGCAGGAATTAGAGACTAACAGCCCCTATTAAAATTTGTAGCAAAAGTGTCACTTTACACACATGCGGAGCTGAGGGAGAGACTGAGAGCTGACTCGGAGCTCAGTGTGTTTATACGTGCGCATGTGGGTCGGATGTCTGCGTGACTGTGACTGTGACAGTGACTGTGCGCGTGCACTCGTGCATAGGCATGTTCTATATGGACAGAATTGCAGGATCTGACACCTATGACGTGATGAATCTTACACACAAGTGTCGGTATATTCACACACATCAGGAAACATCACAAACATTCTCTGGCATAATGCCACTAATTGTGATACTGGTATCTCATAACACCAACGGTGAGAAATATTTTTCCGTTTTTTTTCTGACAGCGCAGGCAGAGAGACATCTACCTTCATTTGGGAGCATGTTGTACAGTGTGTTCCATCATTCCGTCACTGAAACAGAAACTGATGCCATGTCTGATTTACAATGTATCATATATCAAATGCTTGTCTTTAAGCCCACATACATATAAAGTAGTAGGATGCTTGCAGATAGTTCAATACCATTCAGATCTAATGCTCACCAATTCTGCATTTACTTGATCAAAAACAGTAAAAACAGTGAAATATTATTACAAATTAAAATAAGTGTTTTCTATTTTAAAATATATTAAAATGTAATTTACTTATGTGGTGGCAAAGCTGAATTTTCTTACAGAAATCATTCTAATATGCTGATTTAGTGCTCAAAAACGTGTGAGCCGTAATATTTTTTTTCAAGAACCCTTGGTCAATAGAAAGTTCAAAAGAACAGTATTTATTTGAAATGGAAATCTTCTGTAACACTATAAATGTATTTACTGTCACTTTTAATGTGTCTGTGACGAGCAGGGCGGGCGAGAGCCGTGAGGGAACGGCGCGAGGCCGGTGACGCGAGTGATAATGAGCGTCACCTGCGAGGCGTGCCGGCCTCGAGTCTCTCACGGAGGAGCTCCGGAGGCATAAAAGGAGGAGCGACATCAGTGAAGGACGAGAGAGGACCAGGCCTGGACTTTATTTTATGTTTTATTATGTTTGTGTGGCCGGCAGACGTCCGCGATGTTTATTTTATATTAAAGTTTTGTTGAATGTTCGCCGGTTCCCGCCTCCTTCTTCCCATATCTACTAACCTTGTTACATTGGTGCCGAAACCCGGGAGGAAGGAGGGACATGCTGTCGGAGAGCGCTCGCTGCTGAGGGGGATCGCGGTGCTGCGGAGTTCGGGCAGCGCGGAAGTGAAGACCGCGAAAGGCTGCCCGAGGCGGTGGTGCTGGAGCCTTGTGAAAGGTGGGACGGAGACCCGGATGCCGTGCTCCTGGGACGAGGTGGGGTGGCTGCCGTCCTGGACCTGGAGGGAGCGGAGGAGTCGCCGCCGTCTGCCGTGGGCCGGAGCCTGCTGCCGTCCGCCATGAAGGGGAGGAGCAGGGGACGGGGGACTCGCTGCCGGCTGCCCTCAGTCGGAGGAGCCATCGCCGGCCGCCAGGAGGCGGTCGAGGATCGGGCCGTCCACCGAGCGTCCAGTGCCACCGCATGGCACCGCGAAGAAGAGCCTCTTGGCAGGCTGAGGACCGAGCGACAGTGTGTCTGGGAGCCGGACCCAGCATTTTTTTTTTTCTTTCTTTTTCCTCTCTCCCCTCTCTCGTCCTGTCGCTCCCCTTGCTTCCGTCTCCTTTCTCTCGTCTCGTCTGTCCTTACCCCCAGGTGCTGCGGCCGCCGAGACAGGCCCCGGGGGGGAGTAAAGCGCAGTCTCGGAGGTACCCCCCGGCCTGCGAGGGGCGTTGGGGGTATGTGACGAGCAGGGCAGGCGAGAGCCGTGAGGGAACGGCGCGAGGCCGGTGACGCGAGTGATAATGAGCGTCACCTACGAGGCGTGCCGGCCTCGAGTCTCTCACGGAGGAGCTCCGGAGGCATAAAAGGAGGAGCGACATCAGTGAAGGACGAGAGAGGACCAGGCCTGGACTTTATTTTATGTTTTATTATGTTTTTGTGGCCGGCAGACGTCCGCGAGGGTCTGCCGGCATTACTTTCGTTTTGTTTGTTTATTTTATATTAAAGTTTTGTTGAATGTTCGCCGGTTCCCGCCTCCTTCTTCCCATATCTACTAACCTTGTTACAGTGTCATTGCTGGATAAAAGAAGGTCTAAAATCTTACTAACATAAACATACAGGGGCGCCGCTAGCAATTTTGGGCCCTATGGAAGAATATGAGATTGGGGCCCCTACTGCACCAAACATAGAAGTCAACCTAGCTATCCAAAATCTTTGTCTGCAATTTAATAATAATGACCTATTACTTTTGCTATTGCTTTTGACCACTATCAGTATTTAGTCAGAGACCTCCCATGGCTATAGCTAGCAGATGATTTATTATCCAAATGTAAATGTAATAGAAAATATACAGTACAGTAATCAAATATTCATTTTCATACATTCTAAACAAAACCAACTGTTTAGACAAATATTCAAGAAGGTCCATATTTTAAAGCTTTTTCTAACTTGTACTCGGCCTTAAAATAACATAGTTCTTGTAATTGTCAACTATAGCATTTGATTACAATAAGGATATGATTACAGGTAAGACCATTTTTCCATTCTTTCTTTTTATAGCATTTGTTATGTAAAATAGCTACAACATGCCCCAGTTGTAATATAAATCTTTAATGAAAAATATATTCCCTTAACAGATCATCTATTATAAATTCTACAAATAGTCAATTTATACAATAGAAGACATTAGATAAATTATGATAAATTCTAGTAAATGTGGTCTTCATGAGTTTAAAAAGCTTGCTGGATGATGTTTTCCCCTCTTTTCATCAGTCATTTTAGTGGCTGTTTTAGATCATGTTTGACTTTCTCCGTAGTGTTTCGCATCCAAATGGGTCGCACATTTTATCAGCGTCGCATAGAAACGGCTTGTGCAAATCTTTACACTTTTGGAGCGCGCTGGTGAACGCGCTTATTGTGATTCGCGCACCACTCATGCAAAATTAAACAACTGGGCTTCAGTCACAGTCATATTGCGCAGAAAGTTGATCCATTCAGTTCGTACAGCTTATAAAAGCTCCGAACGCGTGATGTATACAATTAATTATTAGTCTGATGATTGTATGTCTCGGTGTGTGAGAGTACCGGCAACATGTGAGAAGTGCTGGTGCGTAGCGGCCCACTTCGAGCACTGCCTGTTACTACTAATAAAACCAATCTCTGGGGGCCCCAAAAGTGCGTGGGCCCTTAGAATCATCCTAACCCCCAAGCCCCCCACCCCCTTAGCAGCACCCCTGTAAACATATACAAATTTTGTTTCAATTGGTTTAACAAACTGATGTCAGTTTGATTTTTAGTCAGTTCACAGATGCATTACAGGTGAAGTTCATTACATAAACTATAAACATCAAAGGGCTGTATAACTGTAATGACACTCGAGACTGAGCGAGTGAACCGCTGCAGAGGCGGTGCCACGCTCGGTGCGTCATCGACAGTTATATAGTGTTACGGGAGGGGCTATGCTCGGGGGTCCAAGTGTGTCATCAGACCCCCATTTTAGCTCCTCCCAAAAAATCCTGAGCAGAGACTTGGTGAAAAACTGTTTAACGCTCTAACTTCACAATTAAGCATTACACAATTCATAGTCTTTGTTATGTGTTTCAGCAATACATTTGTAACATTTATAAAGTGTTTAAAAAGAATTCTCAGAATTGACTTTACAGGCACTTTAAGTGTGAAAATGCATTCCAGCATAAACAAGCATTTTCAAATATTAGAAAACAAATGCAAGGTGCATGGCAGACTGCTCATGATATATGCTCAAACATCTCAAGGATGCATAAAACACATTAGTTATATAACTGTTGTATAACAAAGTTGCATAAAAACTTTGGCCATCTTCACTTGAATCTTAAAAATGTGAGTGTGCCAAAGACTTTTACTCTCAGATGAAGGTCAATGAGTAAAACTACATTTGTACATTCTTTGTTGGTCGATGAAAAACATCATCCCACTTGAATGACCTTTCCCCGGAGGTCTGTTCACATAAATTCAATTATCTTCTGATACATGTCAACTCCTCCATCTGTCATCTTTATTTAGCCTGCAGCACTGTGGCTCATGTGACCACATTCAACGTTACATCTGACCCCCCTGAAAGCTTTACATGAGAGAGTGCTGTAAGATGGCTGACCAGCTTTACTCTCATGGTTTCAATTAGGTCCCATGGGCACCCAATGACTGATGTGTGTAATGGCCTTGGATATGGGCGGCCATAGCGAGGGCAACCTTAAGATGATGTGTAAAGCCTGTGTAATTTACCACACTCAGGAGTTACACTCGCACCACAGAGCATAAATCAACCAGCCTTGGCTTTCTGAGCACACAACCCTTTCATCTGGAGCTAAAGAGTGTCATACCATCTGCCGCCAGCAGGTGGAACACTGACGTCATGTGCTAAGAGCTGCTTTTTATGGTAAATCCCCAGAAGAAGCATGAGACTGAAGAGAATAATGAATATCTCAGGCACAAAAGATTCTGTTTCAGAGCTTAGTGGAGACATAAGGATTAACTCATATAAGGAAGAAAAGGAGAACATCACAAAGCATGAGAGACACTAACAGGATGGAAGAATAATCGGTTTCTTGAAATAATGAAAAATGCAATCATATGATTCATTGTCATTAAACAGTTGAAGCATTCTTCAAAATACCACAGAGGAAAGAAAGTTATGTAGGTTTGGCGTCTTAATGCGTTTATTGCAACTACATTCAATCTCTTTCTCATTAAACAGCCAGATTAACGAATGGCTTGACACATACCGTACCAGAGCCTAGACAAGGTTTTCTTCTGTGTGTCTATAAATTCGGCAACCTAAGCGTGTTTATCTCAGAAATATTATTATTATAGCCTACTAGTTTATCTAGTATAAGTAATAATTTACTTCGCACCTGCACTCACAACTACCTAATAGCAAACACCTTTCGCACACTGCCTGTTTTATTATTGCTGACCACCTATCAAAATCTGTGTGGCAGTGTTGCACATATACAGTATATAGTAGTGAAACCCAGACCAATATCAATTTAAGTAATACACAGAAGTCATAACTTTTGTTTTAGGCAATACGATGAGATTTGGACAATGGAGGAACTTGAAATAATATGACAGATATGAAAAGAAATGTCATCGTATCGGAGTTTATGTTCACAGCACATCTATTATAGCTCTATTATGATTTTTATTCATACAACACTTTGTTGTATGTGTCAAGCCATTCATTAAAAAGAAAAAGGTGCGTTTTTTTCTTTTTCCGATTTCTATATTTTATCAAAAAAACGAATGACCAAAAGATACAGGGACCGTTTGGAATGCCTGCCGGTCAAAACAGAGTAAATGCAACAAAACCCCAGGCCAAACGTACATAAAACATCTTTTAAAAACCAATTTCAAGTGTTTTATTGAAAATATAATCTATCAAATACAATTAACTAATCATCTAATATCATTAAATATTAAGTGTCTGTGAATTGTGTGTATTTTTTAAATCAATTTTCAGGTCTTGTTTTGCTTGTTCTATGGATGGCTCAGCTTAAAAGGAACAAGAGACCATTAACTTGAATCAATGATTTGAAACAAAAGAATCATAAAGGTTTTGAAGCTTCATGAAGCAGTGTTTCGAAAGCACCCATCACTAGTATGATCTATTGGTATGTTTTATCAATTTATCATACCAATAGATCATATACATTATAATCATGACATTTCTAAATGTATAATGATCTAATGATCTGTTTTGTATTTTAAGGGAGTTGAGGGATAGTTGATCCTGCCACGAAACAGCCTATTTATAATATTTTTTTGTTTGTTTGTTTGTTTTTTTGACAAAATATATATATATATATATATATATATATATATATATATATATATATATATATATATATATATATATATATATATATATAATAAGTTAAAAACATCAAGAAAACACTTGAAGAAAAATAAATGTAAAGGTAAGATACAAAAATAGTAAATCATTAGCTTACCAACAGCAATTATATATATATATATATATATATATATATATATATATATATATATATATATATATATATATATATATATATATATATATATATATATATATATATATATATATATACACACCATAAGCAAAATAGTATAATGAATAATAATTTAATTTATAATTTTAATAATTATTTTGATTGGTCAATAGCTGTTTTATTCACAATAAAACATGGCTATGACTGCTTCACCCAATGGTTACCCCCTTGCAACCACTCTTAGCAACGTAAACTGTTCTCAGTTTATATTGTTCATTGAAGCTTACTGTATTAAGTAGAAGAGTGTTGTGAGAAAAAGATTGAGTGAGCGAGTTTATTACCTGCATTCAGATTTAGCATTTTCCTTCAGGTCAGTCCTATGTTCATAATAAAAAAATTCAGTTTAAATGTCTGATGTATTATCTTGTCCTTTTAACAGTTAAGTGGTTTTCCCGTTACTGACAGCACTAGTCAAAGCATTTGTCAGTTGCGTCTTGTTCCGTGTTCACAACAATTCAGTCTTTTCAATGTAAAAGTCTTCGCTACTGACTGACACATTCATAATGCCATCTAATGGCGTAATAATGTAACTTCTGTAACTGTTCACGGTCAGGTACTATTTTTTTTTTTTTTTACGGCGGAATGAAGACTTTTAGTGAAAGTTTACTTCATGAAAGTTGCATTGATGCATATTTGTGGCTAGAAAATTAAAACAAATTAAATATGACAACTTGCCCTGAAATAACATTTCAGACAAATAAGGATCAATAATAACGTATCACTATAACAATCAGCCCCGGGTGTCCCATATAATATATTATCATTTAAAACACTGTTGTAAGTCTGTAAGTCTGTGCAGCAGGCATCGTTTCTAGCCTTGGGCTCACCTGCGGTTGAGGGCATGATCATAGGGACACAGGGTCTTCCCTGCCCCATGGCGGGGGCAGATAGCAGCATTTTTGCTAAGGAGGCAGAGATGGGCTGAACTAGCAATGATGTCGGGTTGTGGCGACTGTCTCTCTCAGCTGTAAAAGAGGGAACAGAAACAAAAAGTATTTAGAACAGCTATATCAAAATTAAAACACTAAGAACACAATTCCATTCTCAGAATTCCTTCCTCAGAATTTCACCCTCAGTATGCCATTTCCATTGATCATTATTTTGTGAGCATTTAGAGCACTTCATGGGGATGTTAACGCCACACATGAGCAAACCAATTACCCAATCAAAGAGATGTTCTATTGGTTAACACCTCCACTGAGTCTTCTCCCACATCTTCATCTACGAGGGCAGATGAACAGCATTACTCTGTTACGTGCTGCATAAATATAGTTGCAGTGGGGCCAGGCAGAGATGCATCTAGTGATGTGAGGTGAGTGAGAAGGGGTGGGCAAGGAGGTTCTTAATGTGCTGTAAATCAGATAGAAAGAGAAAGAAGAGCGCTGAGAGGTACCTGCACAGCCAGGCAGGGACGTATCAAAGCCCTTCCTCGGCACTGATTGCAGCTCATGGGCGGCAAACTAATAGGCCCGGAGATTTTAAGTTTGAAGAAACGGTTTCTAGCAAGCCAATGGGGATTTATATGGACGAAATGCTCCATTGATTCAGCCTCATTAAAACGGAGAAACGGTGAGCCTAATCCTGCTTTAGGAGCAAATTTATTTAGGAGCTTCAATTTTCCAGCAGTGCTCCTGCACCGGAGGGATGGGGTACAGTCATCCACGAATAACAATCAGTAGACCTTTCTGTTACACAACACTCTATTACCTTCCAAAGATAAACGTATTCACAAGCCGCAATTATTTTACAGCAGTTATGTGGGAATGAACGCAGAGGAAGGTCCCCTTAGAATGAGCTTTATTTTTTTTCTTGGTCATAGGGGGATACAGGGAGTGATTATTGGGCTTAAAGTGGGGCTTTTGAAGTAACATGGTATATGTAATTATCTGCTTAAATGTCACAAGGGCCAAGGTTCTGTTTAGAGAGAGTATATTATCTGAACTCATTATCTTTAACCTTTTAAATGTGATTTTATCCAAACTTTAAAGGTGCCCTAGAATTAAAAATTGAATTTACCTTGGCATAGTTGAATAACAAGAGTTCAGTACATGGAAATGACATACAGTGAGTCTCAAACACCATTGTTTCCTTCTTTTTATATAAATCCCATTTGTTTAAAATACCTCAGAAAAACAGGCGAATCTCAACATAACACTGTCTGTTACGTAACAGTCAGGATCATTAATATGTACGCCCCCAGTATTTGCATATGCCAGCTCATGTTCAAGGCATTAGACAAGGACAAGAAAGACAAGCTGAATAATCAGACTAGGTAAGCAAGCAAGAACAACAGTGTAAAATGGCAGATGGAGCAATAGCAATAGCTAATGTACTGTTAAATGTGGTTAAAGTTACCATTGTTTCTTACTGTATTCACAGAGACAAGACTGTCCTTATTTTCATTTACATTCATACACTTGCAGTCTGTATAATTCATAAACACAACTTCATTCTTTATAAATCTCTCCAACAGTGTGTAATGTTAGCTTTAGCCTGTTAGCCACACATAGGCTACTATCAAACTCATTCAGAATCAAATGTAAACATCCAAATAAATACCATACTTACGCGATTAGACATGCTGCATGACGAACACTTTGTAAAGATCCATTTTGATAGTTATATTAGCTGTTCCTATACCTTGAATACTACTTTTGCATTCGTAACTGAATTGCAATTCTGCATCCTGTTTTCTATCTCAAATTAAATGCAATTCACATTCATGAATAGTGAATCATGGTGTTCAGTGCAGAACTGATGTTGTAGTACTGCATATCCAGACACAACAGAATCTGATAATGGCTGCAGAGTGAATTGAATAAAACGAGAGACATGAAGTGAGAACTTTTCAGTCTAATGCTGTCAGGACATGTTTAGACCACTCACTTTTTTTTTTTTTTTTTGCCATCCTAAAAGTACTTTTATTCGTCTAGATAAATAAAACACAAACAAGGTTGTGGTCAATAGCGCTCATACTTTCCTGTTAGTTCTATCTGTAGTACAGCTAAAAATGAACAAACAACACATTTAAAGGTACAAGATGCCCTAAAAACCCATTAGGTTGCGCTCCATCTGGAGATATTACAGGGCTGGAAATAAAGTAGTCCTGACCTTGATGAACTCCTGGAGAGGGTATGCACTCACTGTTTCAGCCTTGTAGATACTGAGGAAAGATGGCTGATATAGTGGAGTCCATACTACATGGGTGCAGGAGAGGAGCATTTAATACATCATGTCAACTAACATGCTAAGCTCTCGGTAAGAATGATTCATGGTGCCAGTGAAAGACACACCCCTTTATCTCCAGAGGACAGACAATGCTATGCCTTCTATAATGGATCCAACAGGAATGGCGCGCCACACTTATGCAAGTAAAAAAAAAGTTTGGTAACACTTTATTTTAAGGTCTTTTAATTAGTTGCTTATTAGCATGCATATTACTAGAATATTGGCTATTTATTAGTACTTATTAAGCAAATATTAATGTCTTATTCTGCATGAACTTATTCTACACTCAATCCTACCCAATACCTAAACTTAGCAACAACCATACTAAGTATTAAAAAAGATTATAACACAAGACGCGTCACTCGTACTGTTTTGAATGGGAGAAAGTGCAACATGCAATAAGGTGGAATATGTCCTACCTTCTAAATAAGAGCCAATCACCGATTGGTAAAGTCACTGCATCACTGCAGTGGCCGTTAGAAGCTCCGGTTCAGTTAGACGCGCGTCTCCAAAATGAGACACAAGAGACGCGCATGTAGGACTGTGCATGCACATTAACTTGATCCAGCCTGAAAAATGCAGTTTTTTTTTTTTTTTTTTTTTTCATGAATCCAGCGTTTAGAAACAAAATTTATGGGACAGTTGCTGTCAGATTTCGTTGGTGATTGCAAATATGAAGTTTAACCGAAAGCTTGGCAAAAAGCTTTGGAGAATTTGATATTTCCCCATTCAAAGAGATAGCTGCACTTGAATGTCGGAGAGGCATTTCAAAGATGACCGCCGAGTGAAATGACTTGTCTTAAAGGGACTTTGGTATTAATAAGCAGTAAATTGGGATTTTATTGAGGGAAAAGTCATAGTTAATAGTATACATGTGTTCCCTATACTAAAGTGTTACAAAACGTTTGATATGTATGGTTTATGTATCTAACCAAAATCACCAGTGACCAGTGATTTCTGATACGTAAAGATTCATGTAGGCCTACAGTCAGATGTTCTTTGTCACAGAATTGTTTATTGTCAGTAAATCAAACCAGTACTAAACGGTCAACTTCACATAGTTTCTTTTAGTAGGATGAAAATAATCTGTTATTTAAACTGTGATTAAAATGTATATCGAAAGCGATCTAAGAACCCTTTACAATCGCTGTAGCTGTCAATCAAACGGTGATGTTATCAGTGACTAAGTTCTGGACTCTTGCCAAAACTCCCATTAGAATCAATGAATCTCTTATTTACATTATTGTGTTTGAACTGTTAGTTATAATGAAAGCATTCATTAGTGTGCAGAAATCGAATTACAATGACGAGATCACTACATTCATGTGCTCAACATGTTTGTGATCAGCTACATGCTCATCACTGCAACCTTTCATGCCACAAACACATTATAATGCTATAATCAACACTTTTCATGATTAGTAAACCTTGAGAACTGTAAAAACGTACTAAAAGTTTGAGAGCTCCATATGCAATAATTAGCTATTTTCATATGTAATGATGTTAGCCAATCACAGCAGTGGGCGTTTACACTAAAATCTCAAAGCAGAGCATTCGAATCAGAGGACTAAAATCAGGGCAGGAAAAATTATAAATCCTCAATTTAATACAGCAATTCACCTGCAAGGCTAAAATCTGTCTAGCTCACTTGTTTACAACCCCCTAATTGCAAAGTGTCTCTATTTATTGTCCAGTATGAATGGTTGTTTTTATTCATTTATGTCACCATTTATTGCACTAACAATAACCAATTCGACCCAATGTGTGTTGCTAGGGCTTATTGTGTTTAATTTCTCCTAAAATCTGCAAATAACTCATTAACATGTTTGTTTAATTGTCCTTTTTTTGACTTGGTTGTGGTATTAGTATAAGTATTACATCAAATTTCAGCATACACATTCACAAAATGCAGAGCTCTCTGGGGGAAAAGAAAAATAGATATATCTATATATAGATATCTAGATATATTTTCCTGGATGATATATGCATGCACAGTCACACTCACAGTGAGCCTTTGCAACATCTTGACATCTTGTACTTTACTTGATCTTTTTTAAGGTTCAAGCAATGTTCCTTCTTCACTGTAATCAGCACAAACAAAGCTCCCTTATTCCACACAGAATTACTCACCTGAGCTCCCTGTGAACTTTGTTCAGTAAACAGATTCACATCACAAATCAATTAGATACAGCATGCTCAATGCCATAGATGCCTCCCTGCTGATGCAACGGGCTGCGTGTTTAATTTTAGTATACTTCATTACATTTCAGTAAGCAAGATAAATTTAGACAAAGATTAACTAATGGCCTTATGATTAAAGTAGAAGACAAGGTAGTGCTAATAGGACACAGTCACAGTACTACACTATACAGTACAAACATCAGCACTTACAAAAAAATAAAAAATAAAAGAGCTGAAGATGATCCAAAATAACTGCGAGAACATCAATTTTTTTTTTTTTTTTTTTTTTTTTTTTTTGAGCAAACAAGCCTCCCAGGAAGAGTTATTTGCTGAAGTGCGATTACCCACAGGGCTTAGACTCATTCCCTCCACACAGAGATGCTCATGAGATATATATTACACGCCTGTGGTGGTGCCATATGTGCAGTGTTCAGATTACAAACACGTCAGTAGCTCACATACAAACTTATTCATTCAGTCTCGATGTGTTACAAATCATATCTCTGAGAATGACTGTATTTGGGACAAGCTCATGTTGATAAACAACAGGGGTTGCTTTCATCCTGAAGAATGTAGCGTAAGATGCACACATATATGTGCTGTGTTCAAAATATCATTATATCAAACTACTGGATGTGCACTTCATTATAAATGTTCATTATGCAGTACAAAGTGTACACACATATATTCTAGAATATTGTGTGCTCAAAATTCAATTGTATTCTATTCAGAAAATCATGTAATATACAGTTTCCACTTAAGTAAGCAGTATGCAGTCCAACAATATTTTATTTACAATACAAATACAGACTTTATGTTTGTTCTGTGAGTCATTTAAAGCAAATTAAATTGATCTCGCCATATTTGTTTTTTTATTCGCTTTAAAATATGTTATGGAGTTGCACATTTAGATGCAAATTGATTTTCAAAAAAGCAGGTCATTAATTTCCATAAGAACAATGGCAGCAGTTTTCATGACGAGAACTCACTCATCTCTTTTGAGTTCAAGTGATTGTACAGTCCTGCTTACATCCCTTCAAGTCTTTCATGTGTTAAACCTGAGGTCACACAACCATAAATTTGTTTACTTTTTTGCAGTGAATATAGCAGCTTAACACTGAAAAAAAAAAAAAAAAAAAAACTAGCCTAGTATAAGATCATGGGTAAATTACATTGTCTTTCCTGGAAACTGAATAGCAAATTAAGTATGCTTTAGTGGAGATACTTCTTATTAATTAACATCCTTCCCATCGTTGCTTTTTTTCTTGAGTATATTTTGTTTCAGAGAAGATGAAAAGGTGTTTTATGATAATTGAGGGGGCTTGAACTACTTGTTGCATAATATTGATAATCTTTGAATATATTATCAAAAAAGCTGCATAATTACAACATGTCAGTCTAACGCGATATTAATAACATGATCAATTAGAAAACACTAAAGTAAATGAGATACAGTACCGTTCTGAGGCCAGAAAGATGTTGTTTTAAAGACATTAATATTTTTTCTTCAACAAGGCTGGATTAAATATATCAAAAGTGGCAATAACGACATTGACTTTTGAAGGATCATTTGACACAGAAGACTGGAGTAATGACTGGCAAATATTCAGCTTTGCCATCACAAGAACAAATTATACTTTAAAATAAATTATGATAGAAAACAATTATTTTAAATTTTTAGTAAATAATGGTAATATTGATATTGACTTGGCGAGTGTAAGAGACTTCTTAAACATCTTAAACTTTTGAACAGTAGAGTATATGACAAATATGTGTCATATTTTTCTCTTAAAAAAAAAAAAAAAAAAAAAAAAAACCTAAGCTCCATCGCCACTTTGCTCTCTTCTCCTCAGGGAAGTCAATCTATCTTTGAAAGAGGCAGAGAGGGGGATTAATGTATGTATTACTGTAGCAGTTGAATTCAAGGTACTAATTTGTGAATGGGTGGCTGGTGAAATGAAAAGAAGAAAGAGCAAAGGACAGAGTAATGAAGCAGAGGTGTCTGTAAAGGAAATGCAGAGATCAGCTCCAATGATCAAAGGTTTCATTTTCTTTGAAATGCACTAAGACAGAAGCCATAGAAAAGAAGCTCATAATAGTCTTAATGTATATATGATTGATGTCTAGTAAATAACTTTACAGAAGGCTTTTTATCTATACAGAAGGCTTTTTTTTTATAATATGTCCTTGAGAAAATTTCTGATGTTGATACTGTAACTATGGAAATGCGTCATCACAGTCTGTGAAAAGTCCGTCAACTCATCAATGCTCATTTTTATTTCTTACAGATGGCAGTTTGAGTGTCTAAGGCAACCTTATGCTGTTTGCATGTTTGCTGTGTGTGTGGGTTTGTGAGTGATGTTTGGATTCGCAAGTCGTTGACATTCAGTTCCACAGCTGATAAAGAAGGTTGGAACCAGTAAATACAGTAGCACAATGTTCTTCACCAAAAAGAAACCTGTTATAAGGTGACAGTGTTCCAATCTCCTTGGGCCTGCTAGTCAAGTTCCCAAAGGAAATGGCCGATCTGACACAACAATACATTATGGAATAATGCTGTGTTTCAAAATAACCTCAAACCTTTTGTAGCTGAAACCAAGCTTTATTTGTTAGACGAATGTGTGCAAGTGTATTTGTTCAGACCATCCTTTATATCTTTCCCCAGTAACAAAATCACACTCTAGATATGACCAAACCAATATATTATCTGTTATCCATTAGACAGTATTCAGTGAGTGTGTGTAGCTCCATTGCTCTGCATCAAATGAAAAATTCACAGACTGCATCCATGCAGATGGAAAAGTACACAAGAAGCCAACAGTCACCCACCACAGACTTGTGGGCCAAAAAAATAAATAAAAACGGAGGCATCCAGAGTTTTTAAAATGACATAGTTGCTTAATTGACCTTTATTATGTTTTTTATGATTAGTTGCTGGAGTATCAGCAGACCAGGGGGATGGCAAATTTACGTTTAATGATGATTAGGTTTTAATGACAGCTTAATAGCTTCTCTCTTTGTGTTCTCACCTGCAGGAGCCTTACATAACACACAGATCATTACAGGTCCTCAATGTCACAAATTTCCTCATATTTTCAATAAACAGAAAAAAAAAAGAGTAACATTTCAAGTTTGGCACACTAAACAGCAACTTTTAAATATTTTTCTCAGTAGGGTATGGTTGCTAGCTGCTTTACTACAGATAAATTAAACGTTAAGATTTCAGTTAGGATCAATTTTGTCCTCAGACAAACCCAAGTATCAGAGAAAGTCCTGCAGCTGTGATTTCTCTTCTTTCCCCTAAAGTTATGATATACAGTGCTCAGCGTAAATGAGTACACCTCCTTTGAACAGTAATATTTTAAATCTCAATGAACACAAAAACAATTTCCAAAATGTTGACAAGTTTATATAACATCTGTTTAACTTATAACATGAAAGTAAGGTTAATAATATAACTTAGAGAAAAAATGTTTCAGTTTTACTCAAATTACGGTGATGCAAAAATGAGTACACCCCACTGAACGTCTCTGGAGCAAAGCAAAATTTTAGACTACAAAAGTCTAATTTATCAAGAATTAAACCACAGGTGAGTCTAATTATTCATTACACATGTGTCCAGCAGACAGCTGACTATAAAAGGGTGTTAAAACCCATTCCCATTTCATGCTGTCAGCAATGGCACCACATGGAAGAGAAATGTCACAAGACCTGAGAAAGAAAATATTTTCTTTACACGAGACAGGTGAAGGCTACAAGAAGATCAGCAAAGCTTTACTTATCATTCAGAATACTGTAGCAAATGTGGCACAAAAATTTAAAAAAGATGGAACTGCAACCATCTCACAGAGACGTCCAGACCTCAACAGGAACGTCTTCTGATGAGAAGGGTTGAAGAAAATTGGCATGCAAGTTCACTGCAGTTATCTAAAGAAGTAGAAAGCCAAACTGGGGTGACTATTTCCCATGACACAATATGGCGTACACTGCAGAGGAATAGCATGCATGGATGCTGTCCACGAAAGAAGCCTCTCCTAAAGCCCAGGCACAAAAAAACCCGCCTAGAGTTTACCAGGGCCCATGCTGACAAAGATGAAGACTACTGGGACTCTATACTCTGGAGTGATGAGACCTAGATAAATGTTTTTGGAACTGATGGCTTCAAAACTGTATGGCGTCGCAAAGGTGAGGAATACAAAGACAACTGCATGGTGCCTATGAAACAGGATTAAAATGTTACTGTAAAAGTTTATGACTTTCATCAAAATTACTGTGTTTTTGTTCATTTATTAATTGTTTGGAGACCCCTTGTGGTGACATTAAGTAATTAGTGGGTCATTTGTCTTACTTGTGAAACCACGCCCCATCCCCAGCTGAGCGGTGGTAGGTAAATGTGCTCTGGTAAAATGAGATTTCTTTGCAACTTAGTACTTGTTAATTTATAATATTAAATAATATTAAGATTGAAGTTCAGTGATATTGTGAAATAAGATGTTAAGTGACTGTGATTGTATTTAATGAACTTTGTAGAGTTTAGATGCAATTTTCTCACCATGTGCATTGCATGGCTGACACCATCTTTTTGAATCAAATGCAAGTGAATCTCTCATTTCTTTTGCTCTTTTAGATGCATATGAGTGTAAATGCCGACTGTCTACGTTTCTCCTTGTCTCCTTGTCGTGTTACAGGTATGTTTATTTGTTTGAATCTTGACTGTTAAAACTGTTCTATTGAGACAGATGCGCACTTCGTCGTGTTCAGTTGTTTGTTTAAAGCAACAGCAGAGAAGTTTATCTGATGCTGAGAGGTGATGCATATGAGTGTAAATGCCCACTGTCGCCAAAGGATATATGTTTATCCTTGTCTATTTGTTGTGTTACAGTAAACAACGCATGAAACGCAGTTCTCTATGTCCGCCTGTGACTTATGTGCTGTCATATGAGAAGCGTTACACCTAGAGTGAAACATGGTGGTGGCAGTGTCCTTATGTGGGGCTGCTGGTGTCGGGGAGCTGCATTTCACTGATGGCATCATTAATTCACAGATGTACTGCTCTATATTGAAAGAGAAGATGCTACCATCACTCCGTGCCCTTGGTCGTCGTGCACTTTTCCAACATGACAATGATCCTAAACACACATCTAAGGCCACTGTTGGATTTCTGAAGAAGAACAGGGTGAAAGTGATTCAGTGGGTCCTGATCTGAACCCAATCAAACACCTATGGGGAATTCTGAAGAGACAAGCTGAGCATCACTCTCCATCCAGCATCCAGTCTCTAAAAGAGGTCATTCTTGAAGAATGGAAAAAGATAGATGTTGCAAAAAGTCACCAACTTAGAAGACTTGGTGCTGTCATTAAAAATCATGGAGGCCATACAAAGTACTAGATGTAGTAGTTTTTGTTATGTGGTGTACTCATTTTTGCATCACCCTAATTTGAGTAAAACTGAAAAATGTGTAATCTAAGTTATACTATTAACCCTACTTTCATGTTATAAGGTAAACAGATGTTATATTAAACTTAGTCTTGTCAACATTTTGGAAATTGTTTTTGTGTTCATTGAGATATTGTTTAAAATTTTACTTTTCAAAGGGGGTGTACTCATTTATGCTGAGCACTGTATATAGACATTAAATAATAAATTATTTCAAGAAAATATATAATATAATATCATATAGCAGGCCAAATATTTATAAACAATGCATGCATAACCATAAAACCACATAAAAAGCCATTTAGAATAGTTTTAAATGGAGTATAACATATCACACTGCTGTCACATTATGATTTGCTTGCCAAATGCTTGTTCATGTTTATAGATATAGGCTGTTTCTCAATTCCAAGAACGCAGAGAACAGACTTGCGTTATCATGGAGTCCGGTCTTGCCAGGTGACCTTGAAAGAACGATCTCGGAAGGACGTGAGGACAGAGAACGCATCATTTGAGAATTGAGATGTCCTGCGATCTTGTTGCTCAACTGACCATCCCAACATATTATAATTGGCTAATGCACAATAAATACAACATAACATCACAAACAATTGTCATAACCTGTTAAAAAAAATCTTTCATATTATTATAGACATTGTTTCATATAAATTTATATCTTTTTATTTCACCGCGCGTATTTGAAAATGAGTAGCCTTTGGCTGTTATGCTTTGTCAATGTTAAGATTATTTTTTATATGCCAATAAAAATACTGCAGGCTTTCTGGTTATAACTTTATTAAAATTAAGCAAAACAAACAGTTTACTTTCACGAGCCGTCTCGTATTTGCGAGCTTGTAGCTGGAATCTAATGAGAACTTTAAAGCTTACAGGCTTCTGTACGTCGACCGCCGCAGCGTCTTCTGGGATTTTTAATGGTTCGATCCCTCAAGTTTGCATTCGATGGATCCTCGATATCAAGAACACATCCGGGTACTTTCATGCATCTTCTGTTCTTGCGTTCTTGAGTATTGGAATGAACTTCGACGGTTGATGATGACGTAAAGCAAGAACACAAGGATGCAAGATCGCTGAAGAATGCATATTGAGAAACAGCTATAGACTCTAGTGTTGAATACAGACTCTATAAATGTTGAATACAGCTGCTCGAGGGCCAACCCCCAAAAACAAAAAAACAGTTGCAGTCTGAACTTAGACCACAGGGCATCAGACCATAAGGCTTCAGTCGATTGCACATCTCACACCAATGTCGTTAAAACTCCCTCTTTCACACAAACACATACTATCTTCTTCATTACTGCCCATTTGTGAGATACAGGCATGTGTAAATTCTGCTTCTGGCTAAAGCCATAATCGCCACACACACTCAGCATGCTAAGAGAGGAATGGATTCAAAGCCAGAGGGCTTGCAGAGAGGCACAACTGTAAATTCTTGTCTGGTAAAATTATTCCCTATTTGCAGAGGCTAAACTGTGGCCATGTCTCTTAGGATATATGGCAAGGGCCAGGCCCTGCAGGGGAGGTTCATGAGTGAGAGGCGGCTCGACAGCAGCAGTGCTGGACAAAAGTAAATAACATTAGGATTAGGTGATTCTATAAATACTGGGCCAACTTTTGCGCTAAAAGCAGAGAAAAATTGTTACCAAGAGCAAGAGCAGGGTTGTTCTCACAGATTTATAACATTAAAGCAATGTTCGACAAGACCAAGTATATATTTTTCTACTCTGATAAGCTTGAGGCAATTTGAACTATAACAGCCAAATGCAAGAATCAATCAATCAATCAATCAATCAATCAATCAATCAATCAATCAATCAATCAATCAATCAATCAATCAATCAATCAATCAATCAATCAATCAAATCAATCAAATTGAAAACAAACAAATAAATAAATGATTATTCATCAATTATTGATTAATTACTGATTAATAAATACTTATTTGAACTTTGAAATTAATTGTCCTGAATGCTTAAAATCGAAGATTAACAGTAGTCAAGATATTTTACGGTTAAATCTTTCTTATTAATCATCAAGAAAAAGTCAGCATTTGATGGGTTTGTAACTGTGATAACAAAAGAAAAAAAATAAATAATTGTGCTTGAATGGCTGCTATCTGTAATGCTTTTGGACAATTTCTCATTACAAAGTGACAAACACTTCTAATTAGTTTTTATGTGAAAACTGTGAATGATAATAATAAAACTCTGAAATGTTTGACATCAAGTAGTGTATGTCAAGAAAGTAAATTAATATGAACCTCTTATAATATTAAATATATTAACCCTCATGTGTGTTGAAATTTACTTTATGTTAAAGGTCCAAGAGACCCTAATGCTGCATGTTTGAAAATATTATTATTCAGTCATTCAATATTAAGTCTTTTTCTCTATCTCATCTCTTCCACAAGCACTTAAATCAAAACTCATAGGCACGTACAATAATCAAGTCTGGATGGATGGATATTTGGAATATTTGGATGGACGGACAGACAGGCATATACTGTGGATGGAAGGATACTGCAAATAAATCAGTCAGAGACTGTTAGAATGTTAGATAATTCATTGCATTTATTTGTTTTCTACCTGGGGTCTTTAAGAACTCAGATATACATAATGTAACATTTGTCATATTGTATTATTTATTTATTTTGTTTATAAATAGTTTTCAAAAGATGATGAAAAATCATAAATAATCAATCTGATGCTTAAGTGCAAGTGTGTTTTTGAGCTAGTAAACAGGAGTCTTTCACAGTCCAAACAGAACATGAGAGTTAGTTTTCTGTCATTACTAATATTTTCTTGTGTACCCCTATAGCAAATCTGCAGCACTAGAGGATCTGGCTTCATTTAAAGTCCTGGGTGTGTGAACTGTGTCCATGGTATATGTGCTAAATACAGCTATTTATATATCATTACGTTCCTTTATCTGTGCAATAAGGGCAAACTTACAGCCAGCTGACAGGGGCCACATTTCTGGCACAGTGTTCAACAGCAGGGGTCCGAGCAACAGGACAAACTAAGCAGCCCTCCCACCCTCTGCAGATGAGAGAAGACAGTCCTAGCCGGCCCAGGCAGGGGGCAGCCCCGACCTTCTGAAAGAGATGGCAGGAAGCTTATGGCCTGCAGTGCTGCTGCCCACCCATCCTCCATCAATAACACATCTAAACCTCCAAAATGTCATTCTCATATTCTTAAATGTTGTGAGTGACAGTCCTTTATTTCAGTAGAAACCTTATAAAAACTTTCTCATGATACATTGAAATTGTCACCACTTTCACACCTCTACTCAAAAACGCATTACATCGACGATGACGGCAGGACATGCAGTTCAACACGAGACTGACGTATTAATCACGCCAAATGGACAGAAGTGCCGCTATAGAGAAAACGTAGACAGCAGAGTAATTTCCTCAACTTAAGGCCCTTGTGCACTTTGGCAACAGCGATATCAGGCTCACACAAAGAGCTGAAGAAGTAGAAGCAACATTTCCATAATGTTATTGACCAAGTGCCACATTTCTGTCTGAAGTGCAATGCACCCTCTGTTTTATTTGCATGTCTATTAGCTGGAATACCAATCAAATGATAGCGATGGTAGAAAAGGCAATTTTCAGCCTGAGTGCATTCCAAATGCTCATTGGTTTTAGGGGTAGAAAGGAAAGAGAACACATGAGGATCAGCTCTGAGATGCGGGAAAGGGCGTCACTGCAGTAAAGCATTCCTATAATGAACGGTGCCTTAAAAAGCGCCTCGAGCCCAAGTAATCAAGCTACTCATCAAGTAAACGAACCACTGCTTGAAGTATAATTACTATACAAAAAAGTTCCTCAAATGTAATCATACGTTGCAGCGCTTTATTCTTATTCTGTTGTGATGGTTTGTGTCTTTCTGCATGGATGCAAGGGAAAAAAAGTACCTAATAGGACCGTACTAATGGATGCAAATGATCAAAAGTGGTAAGTCAAGTTAAAGACTGAGTAACTGTAACATGAAGTTGTAAGCTGTAACTTTAGTGAATAAAAACCAAACTGTGCCATCAAATTAGTTATATTTTCATGGCACAAATTCATATCTGACACATTTACAATATATACGTACCTTTTTAGGCACAAAGGTTTTGTGCTTGTTCAGTTTTGCAAACTAAACCACTGGTGAAAGCATTCATAATTAAGGAGATAAGTACAGTATAGATATATTCAGATTAATATATCCTGGTAAGGAATATTTAGGCTGCCGTTCAAAATTTGGGGTCTGTAAGATGTTTTATTTATTTATTTATTTGTATTAAATGAAAGCAGCTTATGCACACCAAGGCAGCATTTATTTGATCACAAATATAGTAAAACAGTACTGTGAAATATGATTAAATATGACCAAACTATAAAATGCATAGTTCTGTCATTAATTACTCACCCTCATGTTGTTCCACATCCGTAAGATCTTCGATCATATTTAGAAAGTTTATTCATGCCTTAAAATAGCTTGAATGTAACCCTACACCATTGCCTAATTTAGTATTCGGGGATCTATGGATATGCTAATTAGCCTCGCCTCCACTCACTCACACAAGCTCAGAGGTCAACTTACTGAGGTAAATGCCGCACAATTTAATCACTCTTTACAACATCGGACACAGAAGGGTAATTGCTTGACTATGTTATCAAACAGCACCAGGTTCCCGTTTGCCATCTCAGAGTCAGACAGCTGACGTCTAACAATCAGTATCCTTACAAACGCTTGGAACAACTCAGAATGTCGGTGGAGAAAGGCATATAGTTCATCAAAACATTGTAATATACATCATACACCTGCCATATTGCTAAATCCACACGATTTTTCATATCAACAGAAAAATATACCAGGATAATCTGGCTTCTCTCGAGACTTGCTGACATTATTGGTTACAAGGTAGTTTGTGATGTCACAGACACCAGCAAATTCAAACCACGGGTTTGAGACTGTCTTTTTTTTGGGGGGGGCTGCAGTTTTAAGGAAAAAAAATACTCAGCAATGGTGTTGACATATGAATTTGCACATGTTTGTATTAAAGCTTATTAAAAACACCATATAGACATATATATATACAACATTAAAAACTTGATTTTCACTTGATTCACTTTAAGTGCATTTTTCTGCAGGTTACATTATTATACCAGTAGGTGGCAAAAAATGATTGTCTTTATGATTGAGTCATTGAAACATTGCAATGACTCAAGCAACTCAGCAACTGGTTCAAAAGCACTGATTAGTTCAGGAACAAAACATCACCAATGCGTGTTACCTGGAAGTGCTGCTGTTGCTTCATTTGGAAAATTTTTATAGTTGTTCTCAATCGATTTGACATATTTCTCCAAAGTAGGGCTGTCAAATGATTAATCGCGATTAATTGTATACAAAATAAAAGTTTGAGTTTGCATAATATATGTGGGTGTACTGTGTGTAATCATTATGCATATATAAATACACACAAATTAATGTATATATTTAAGAGAAATATTTTATTTGTGTACAAAATATTTTTATTTATATATAATATAAATTATATAAAAATATAAATATATACATATAAATATTTCTCAAATATATACATGAATGTGTTTGTATTTATATATATACACATAATAATTACACACAATACACCCACATATATTAGGCAAACTCAAACTTTTATTTTGTATGCGATTAATCGCGATTAATCGTTTGACAGCCCTACTCCAAAGTACTGTAACTGTTCTCAAAACAGTTAACACAGTGATCTAAACACACTCTTACCTGAGCCAAACAGTTCAACTTTACTGTAAAATAAAACACTGCATTTTTTTCTAGTAATGCATTTATTAAAAGTAAATACTAACATCAAAACTACAGGCGTATTGTCTATTATTTTTAGAACATTTTCAGCTGCTGATGTACAAATACACTTACAAGAATACAATGTGCAATGTTTTTCCAACAGTTTTTGTTGTATGGGTCATTGACAAATAAAGCTTCAAAAAAAGGGCATTTAAAAAAAATTAATTTCAAAACAGATGAAATTCATATTTCTGAGTCGTGAACAATATGTTTAAACAATTGTCAGTTGTTACATAACATTTCAAAGTGTGTAAATTCATTTTTTACTTTTTTGACAGACAGTACAACCAAATATATACTGATATTTATATAAAAAAAAATTATATTCAAACATAAAATGATGCCAAAGTATTTTATTTTGAATTTCTTATAAAAAAAAAATCACCATTCGCATATTCTGTTCTCCCTCTATGTATGGTTCCCTTTTATTACTTCCCTGTTACATTATGCAATTATGATAAATGTATAAACAGATAGGAAAACTGAATTTCTTGTGTTGTGTGAAATTCAACAACACAATTCCCAATTTATTTATTTATTTATTTTTTTAAGAAATTCAAACAATAAAACTTGTTTGTGACTCTTTATTGTGTCGCGACCATGGTCGTGACAGATTGCTGTAGCGCCTCAGCTAAAGAGGCTCATAAACCGATCATCTCTTCCGACTAGTTTATAGCATCAAATAAACATGAATGAACATGAGAAGGAATGTTGTTTCAAATGCGGAAAGACCACATTTTTCAAGTTTAAGTCCACCGAGGTTAATCTTCTAACTCCTGACTGCTTTGTCGGACAAAATGGCGGATTCGGCATTCTGATTGGTTAGATCGCTTGTCAATCAAACTCCCAGCGAAGGGTCAATTAAAAACATTATTTTAAAAACATTTGCATTTTATTATATGACAAATCCCAGAGTTTTGTTTATTGTGTTTGGACAAATGGTACATAAATGTTTGTGAATTGTGTAAAGACAATTTTTTTCCTGATTTATTAAAGTTTTGGTTGGATGTATCAACTATTATGAAAACATTTGAGAACTTTGTGAATGTTTTGAGAAAATGATTCACATGATTTGCAATTTGAGTGAAATGAATGAAAACGTGCAATCTGGGACAATTACAAAGTGTTCAGATCACGGTGTTAACTGTTTTGAGAACAGTGATCCGAGTTTGGAGAAATGTGTCAAATAGATTGAGAAAAACTAATTGCCAAAGCACAAAATTACTGGTAATATGAATGAACAGACAATAAATTACTGAACAAGCTAAAGATCAAGCGAAAAAACAAACCAACAAACAAACACTGAAATCTGTAACACCTGCATTTCAGTGAGTCCTGCTGTCTTTCCAAAGTAACCTTGTCAGTTTTTCTTCAAACAAATCAGCTGCTATCCTTGTAGGACATTGTTCATTGTTTACATCTATTGATGGTTTTTTTTTTTTTTTTTTTGACGGTAGGTGTGACTCCTGCATAAATAGAAGCAGCAGGAAAAGTGGGCGTAAAAACAGAGATACCCACAGGACAAGCCAGACCAAGGGGAGAGATGGGACACATTGTGATGGTTTTGAGAGACATTGCGCAGAGGACGCTTCTCTTCTTGACAGCAGTGGTAAGCATTTGTTCATAAAAGACTCATACATGGGTCCCATAGCAGTGGCGTATTTAAATAAATATGCAAATGACTACATCTCTATTCAGGCTTCTTTTCACTTCAACAAGGTTTCTAAATAACCCAGAGGACACAATTCGTTCCATGTGAATAAAACCACCTGTCAGCAACTTGAAATTAACATGTAAAAATTATTTGAAGTTGCCCACATATTTCACATACCTCTCCCTCAGATATGTGCCCGCTTTAAAGGTTAACAAAATTATGTAATCAAAAAAAAAAAAAAAAAAAATGCAACGAGCCAGCAGTGCATAAGGCTAATAAAGAAAGCAATGCTTTTAGATGTCAGTGCTCCCTTTATGTCCTCCAGTACCTTATTGACTCATTTCTTAACCAGGAGGATGGGAGAATTTATCCAAAATAAACAAAATAAATAAGATAGAGTCATGGCTCAATAAAACTGCACAACACTTGTTCTCCAGAGGCCACAATTTAGGTACATAAAGCATTTGCTCTGATACAATCAATGCGGTTGACCTCCTCTTTTACTATTTGAGGCAGATGTTTCCACGAGAGCCTTAAAGGCATCACGTTATTTGTTTTGTACACAAGTCATAAGTAAACAAGATCCTGGAATGAATCTTGATATCTAAAGACAGGTGCACACAATTTTGTTTATGTTGTGACCAATGCCGTCACAACAATTCATCGAGCCAGGTGCAATGAGTAGGCAATAGCATGGAGGATCTTATGAGAGGGTTCTTGTCTTGACTGCAAAATAATGGCAAATAATAAATAAATTAATAAATAAATTAATTAATTAAAATGAAATTTAAAAAAGCCGGGAGTAAAAGTAAGTACAAGTAAAGCTCATTTGACAGCATTTGTGGAATAATGTTGATTGACAAAATATTTTTTGTTTCGTCCTGTTTTCTTAACCCCCCCCAAAAAAACATAAATTTTATGAATTACTTTTTTCAATTCTATCTAGCTTTATTTTTATTTTAGTTTTAGTAATTGTATTATTTCAATTTTATTTCAGTTAGTTGCTGAGGCAACATTTCATCTAATATTTATATTTTATTTCTGTTAGTTCACAATAACAAGTAAAGCTCATTTGACAACATTGGCATAATGTTGATAAGCACAAAATATTTGTGTTTTGTACTTTATTAAAAAATTATGCTTAGCAATTTTGTTTTTTATTCTATTTAGCTTTTTCAGTTTTAGTTGTAATAATTTTAGTACTTCAACTTTAACAGTTAGTTGCTGAGGCAACATTTTGTTTACAGTCTTATTTTCATTGTTTTGTGTTGAAGGACTCTTATGCTGAAGTGTATTCTCCGTTCCAATTGTTCTGCTGTTTCACTACCTGTGTTCAGTTTCTGTTTGCCTTTGTTTCCTAAGCTCCCTCATAGTGTTGTTTTTGGCGGCCTGTTTTAATTTTAGTTTTAGTCTAATCTTTGTGTCAAGCTGTCTTTTTAGTCTAGTCAAGTTTCAGTCGACTAAAAGTCTGAGCATTTTAGTCTTATTTTCGTCAGAATTATCCATAACTATTTTCATCCAGTTTTAGTCAACGAAAACTGATGACATGTAGTCTAATTTTAGTCAATGAAAATTGTATTTTAGTCACTTTTTAGTAATGCAATTCTATTTATCCCAGTCAATACAGTATAAGTACCTAGTGGTATAGACAAAACCAAAATGTTCTTTAAGCCAAACCCATTTCAAACAAAGTTATCTTACTATATTGTTACCTTATAGAAAATACCTTATAATGCCTTGAGATTTCCCTTAACCTTTTAAGACCTGAAGGCTTTTTTTTTTTTTTTCTGAGCGACAAACACGAAAGTAAAGACTCATAATTCCAAAACTGTAGAAAGGAGAGTCAATAGGTAGGTATCATTTGACAGAACAGTTTCTAATGTTCTAGAAAATATAAATTGTATTACATTTGGACATTTTCATGCTGAAAACACACACACACACACACACATATATATATATATATATATATATATATATATATATATATATATATATATATATATATATATATATATATATATATATATATATATATATATATATATATATATATATATATATATGAGCTGCATCTTTTTCAAATTTTGTGGCGATAAATTGTTATTCATTTTTTCACAGCTAGATGGCGCCCACGGGCGGTAAACTCTGATTTAGATGCACCAGAGTTTTTTAAAATGATTAGATGCATTAAATAGCTGAGTTTCTAAGTTTTAAGATGAACATGGATGGGTCCAGGAACACTGGATACACGCATCCCGGAAAGATGAGAGACATGCTTTTAACCAAGTATGTTACATCATTCCATGAGTAATAACTTGTGATCAACGCAATATATTATGTTGATTTTGGATTCATTTTAATTGTAAGAATCTGCTTTAAATAATGATGTGCATTTTCTATGATCTGTATTTTTCATGCACGTGAAATCTACATATTTCTCTACATATCGGTCTCTTTCTCTGTGTCAGAGGAAGTGACGTCGCCTGTGTCTGCGCAGTGCAACCTGATGCAGCCCCTGAAGTGAGACACAGGAAACAGAAATACTGCAAAATAATGATGATAATGCGACTAAACGAGACAAATAACAACCTTTCGTCTCATCTCGTTTTGGTTAACGAAAATGAATAGACATTTTAGCTATAGTTTTTATTTTGTAAACCACATTAAGTCTCGTTTTTATTTGTCAATAATATTGCGTTATACATTTAATTATAGTCATCATCATATGACCAGCATTTATGTTGCGTCTCGTCTCGTTTTCATCACGTGATAAAAGGTCAGTTGACGACGATATTTAGTCATAATTTTTGTTAACGAAAGCAACACTACTCCCTCCTTTGTTTCCATATTTACCCTTGTTTGTCCCCATAACGATTAATTTCCCTCACCTGTCCCTTGTTAGGCCAAATCCAGAAGTCACTGTAGAAACAGACGCTAAGAAGAAGCATGCCATACTTCTTTCTTCTTCTTTTGTTTAATGCCAATTTACAATTTTATTGCATATCGCCACCTACTGGCCAGTTGTACAATCATTTTTCAATCTTATATTTTAATCTTTAATTCTGCAAACAAGAATAATATTGTTTGTTTCAATTATAAAAAAAAAAAAAAAGGACTGAACTAAAAAACAGTATGTGCTTGCAAATATAATATGATTCTATATAGAGAATTTCTATAGAGAATTAAACTGAAGGGGCTATAGAGAATTTAAAATTTAGACGGGGAGTTTTGGTCTATGGAGTCTGAGCCATACTCTTCAGACGTGCAGGTTCAAGATGCTAACCGTCAAACTAATAGTGCAACAGTTCAATTTGAGGATTGATTTGTGACTATATATCGGAAAGATGCATATTTCACATTAAAAGTTTGCCAGAAAACAGGAACTTTCTCAAGTTCGCTATCGGGGGCAAAGCATGCCAATATTGAGTAATTCCTTTTGGCCTAGCTCTGTTCTCATGCACATTTAACAAGTGCATGATTCTCTCTTGCTTCTCTGTGACTCCAGGCCATCTGTATATATAAATCATTCATTTATATCGATGACAGGTTGATAGTAGCCAATTCGAAGGAACAAGTAGCACAGCATCGAAATGTTGTGCTTGCTCACACAAAGTGTTTGGAACTCAGGTTGATCCCAAAAGAGGTCCACTTTTCTAGGTGTAGTGTGGTATTTGACTACAATGCAGGCACATCTGTCTCATGAATGTATCAGTTCCTTTCTAACTATGGTGAAAGAAACATCAGGCTAGGCCAGAATCTCTCGGTTCTGTAATTCAGAGACTGTTAGGTCTAATGGCATCTTCAGCTAGCCTTATTCCACTGGGCCTGAAGCACACAAGACCTTTCCAGTTCTGGCTCAAGAGGTTTCCGCCCTCTGTATCTTTCTGCCAGAGTTGTAAGGGTCACGCACCATGGGCTGCATAGGCAGTGTTCCTCAACAGAGGCCTGGCTCTAGGGGCACTTGCTGTTGCCAGTCTATCATAGCGAACATCTTCCTCTCTGGCTGGGATGCGGTTCTCGATGGCCAACCACCCCGTGGCTTACGTGGTTTGTCTTGAGATGTTTGTCTTTTAAGTTGTCTTGAGATGAGAACAGTGTTTCTAGAGCTGAAACACTTCCATTACATTCCGCACGGACAGCACTACAGTAGTATGTTACATCAATCACCAGGGCAAACTGTTTTCACACCCCCTTTTTAGGCAGGCACAGCAGATCCTGCTCTGTGCAGAAAACAAATTTCTGTCTCTGAGAGGCTCTTTACATTCACAGGGCATGCAAACATGGGGGCAGATATCCTGTCAAGGCAGGGGCTAAGGCCCGGGAAATAGTGACTCCATCCACAAGTAGTGGAGTCCACATGGCAGAGATACGGCCAAACGGAAGTGGACTTGTTCGCTTCCAAGGAGAAGACCCACTGTCCCCTCTGGTTCACCCTCACACCTCCAGCTCCTCTGGGGATGGATACCATGGCACAGATGTGGCCGAGGCTGCATCTGTATGCTTTTCCTCCGATAGCTCTGCTTCCAGGGGTTCTAGCTATGGTTTGCCAGGACCGAGTCTACCTTCTCCTAGTGGCTCTGTTCTGGCCAGCCCAAGTATGGTTCTTGGACCTTATATATCTCCAAGATAGCATTCCAATGGAGATTCCGTTTCAAGGAGATATTCTGTCTCAAGTGCAAGGGATTATACCACCCCAATCTAGATCCTATCTAGGTACTTTAGGTCTGGCCCCTGAGGGGAACCAACTTATAGACTCTAGGCTCTCAACCAAGGTTATTTAGACAATTCTGAGTCCTAGAGCCCCTTCCACTAGGAAGCTGTATTCCCTAAAATGGCAACTCTCTGACACATATCATAGTGCGAGCAGCGCCACCTGAACTCAGTCAACTGCCCTGTTGATTCAGTGAATGAGTTTCAAGAACGGCTTTTAATTGGTTTGACCCCAGCTACACTAAAGGTCCATGTGGCCCTTTGAGGGAGAGGAGCTTATTATAAATGGTAACATAGGCTCAAGACTGAACAATAAAGAATGGCACAAACCCACTTAAATAGGGGAAAACACAGGTGTCACACATCAGGCATAATGAGTGGTACTGTTCAGCAGGATCTTGGTGAGAGGCGCCACCTGCCTACCAGGAGGAAAATAGCAGTCCAGTGATGAGTTCTTACAAAAACAAACAGACAAGTAAAACTGTCTGGAGGCCAGGTTGAGTTCCAGGCTGGATAATAAGAGACATCTAAACTTCTCAGAGCTAGATGACTGTTTCATCGTTTAATTTCACATAGTTAAATGCAGCCAATAAGACAACCAGATGAGTATGTAATGGTCTGGATGATATAGGCTGAATATAGCATATTAATATAGATTACAGTCAAATGTACATTTAAAAGAATCTTGAGATTATCGCTTGCAAACACACTTTATCCATTTGTACATAGTCGGAAGAAAGATAGAGAAATGGAAACTACCGTCTGCTAAAAGTTTCCCCCGGAATTATTTTGTTGCTGATGCAGACCCGTAATCTACGGGATGCCTTGGCAAACGCGAGATCCGAGCCACAAGATACTTTTGTTCCGTATGACTTTCTTCCCTCAAGAAGGGAAAGGAGCAGAACTTAATTTGAAACTCCTGATAGTGCATGTACTGTACACGTTGGGACATTTCATTCACAGCTCGCTCCTGAACATATTGTCACAGGACGCAGATATCTGACTCTCATTCCTCGAGAAGAGAGCCAGACGGGAGAGGAGCTTATTATTGATGCACTCACATGAATACAGCCAGCCCCCTCAAGAACTGACAGAATGTGCTCCACTACGCTCCCAAACAAACAACACAGAGATGGTGTGAATCGTCCTTGCAATATAGCTGAGGCACATTCTGATATTCTGATTCCTGTCATTATACAGTCTACCCACTGTCACTAATGTCATTCACGTAGTTTTACAATTTTTTTGTTTTTCACAGACACATGCTCAACAAACATACGGATTCTGAAGACAAAGAAGCTGACGACATGCAATTCGGACGTCTATGTATGGTTTCGGTGATGCATCACACTATGTCACGACGTCCATATGTTCGGTCAATCACAGATTGGCATGTATAGAAGGTGGCGTGCTTCAGGCACCAGCTTATGCAATGTGTTCCCTTAGCATCAAACCATGACGCAGCATTGAGTTCCACTTGAAAAGGAACAATCAATTAAGTTTCTATCACTTAAAATGTCATTTTTGCAGATGTACTGTAGCTGATTCTTTCCATAGAAAATGTTTATCTCAGTGGAGCTACAATAATTTTATCTAACAGGGGACTAAGTAAGAATCTTATCAAAGGCCTTCGCTTTAATTTAACTTCTTCTGTCTCAGTAGAGTGCCAGTACAACAAAGATATTTCAAATTAAAATGCAAATAACACAGCTATTACAGTACAGCAGATAATTAAGCCTAAACAAAGCAAAGATCAACCAAAAATCAAGCTGTTACAACCAAAACACTTTTCATCAACTAGGTCTGATCGATACAAGTTCACCAGTAGGGGGTTTGAATAATTATTATTCATAATTAATTCATTTTAGAAAAACCAAGAAAGCAATATTTCAGGAAATTTTATCAACATCTATCAAACCTCTTTATGATGAAATCTTTGTTTTTGATTAAATGTTACAAAGTCATGGATTACACCTACAGCCACTAATTATGCTGCACTAAAATCTGCAGCATATCATATAATAAGCACACAAACAGACACAATAGTGCCAAAAGTACTAAGCAAAATGTGAACTTACATTATAGATCATAAAGGCAGCATAAAAAAATAACAAGAGTCTGACCTCTGCTGTTCTGTGTATTGGTTCACCAGGACACATTGAATATATTATCTCATTGCCAAACAAAACAATTGCAAGGACAATAGTCCAGCTGAATAATTTATGCTATGCTGAACCATCACAGCAACTTCACCAGGTTCTCGTTTCCTGCAGAGTGCTCTGACAAAGGGCTTTGCTGAAGAGAGAACAGGCAAGAAACATCTGCTAAGACATCTGTTTGCAGGCCCCGTCGTGCCCTGACTCCGCGGCCTGCTGTAAGCCCACGCTATCACTCCAGTAATGACACGTCCCAGTGATCCTGCGCTGCAGAGAGCCAGGGTCAGCCAGTGCTGCACTGAGGTCTTCTGTCATGGGCAGTACTCTTAAATATAGTAGTTTCGGTTTCAGCACCATGGACAGCTGCACATACACAGTTTACTTTCAGCACCATGGACAGCACACACTATACGTTTTAGATTTGCTTGATGCTACACTCTACAGTGAATTTTAAATACAGCAAAACATATAACTTCTTTAAACTGTAAGACATTTGATTTCAGCACCATGGAGAGCACCACAGCTGCATGCACGTAGATGACTTTGAGCACCATGGACAGCACACACTGTTGCTTTTAGACTTGTGCAAATGTGCACTGTATATATACTATATGTATACTTTAAGTTATTCTAAATTTCATAAAAAAAATAATAAAAAAAACTAGTTATGTCATTTTTTTTCATCATTTAAAAAAAAAAAAAAAAATTCTGAAAAGTCTGAAATGGAACATTTTTAATTAGCATGGAGGTCGTCCAAGTACAGGCATCATAGATGTTCAAAAACAGTAATTATCTTTCGCTTACTCACTGTAGCCTTATGTGATTTCTTTCTTGTTGTGAAAATTATCAGCATAATTAAAAGTATTTGCCTTGAAAGTAAATCTGGACCACCTGAGTACTAAAGATATGAGATTCTATTATTATTTTTTACCATTGAAGCAAGACTCTAATTTGAAAAGGAAAAAGGATACTCTTTTATTGATTTATGAGTTTCTCCATAACCACTCTGGAAATGAGTTAATGACTGCACAGTCAAGCAAAATGATGCAATATAACAATCTATTTCTCTCCACTTGTCTAACTGCCCTATGCCATTCATTGAGACTGTCCTCCTCCAAAAAATGACCCTATAGGTCATTTTTTCAAGCACCTTATTATGGCCTATATTTACGTTTTAAAGTCATGCGCCCTCTAGCTGGCGTAAAAATAATAACAATGTTGTGTTACGTCTGTCGTCACCTACACCTACACCTACCCCAACCCTAAACCTCCCTCAGTGATTTATAGTGCATATACAATACGTTCCCTGGGATCGAACCCACAATCGCATGATCACATGATTGCAATGCTCTACCAATTGAGCTACGCAAAATACAGCAAGGGTACAATGCATTAAAATGAAGTGTCCTGTTGCCGATAGGGGCGTAACTTTCATAAACACTCCTATGGGGCGTATTTCATGAATTAAAATGAAAGTGTCCTGTTGTCAATAGGGGTGCAACTTTAGTTAACGCTCCTATGGGTCGCATTTCAGGGAAGTGACAAACGACCTATATGGGCGTATTGGTTGGAGGACATGTTGCATTCATTCATTGCAACCCCTGATTACTTTATGGATGATCTATATAAAGTTGTTTTATGATGAGAGTCTAAAGTGTTAAAATCTTAAGAAGGTTAGAGTGTCACAGTATAAGATACACTGTTGAAGATACTTACCACTTCCAGGGTTTTCTTGAGAAAACAGGTTCCCACCTGGGTTCAGGGTCACTCCAAAAGTCTTATTCCCAAATGGGGCATCACAGGGATCCACATAGAGAAGAGAGCCACCAAACCCCACCTCTGCCAGCAGAGAGAGCTGTGGAGAGATGAGCAAACTCTAAATGCAAGGTCAACAACTGTTTGAAAGTTTGGGGGCAGTAAGATCTATTAATGTTATTGGAAGAAGTCTCTTATGTTCAACCAAAGCTGCATTTATTTATTGTACTTATTTGAGTAATTACAATGTAACTACGGCACTGTAAAATAAAGTGTAACCGTGTTTTCTATTTTAATAGAAAAATTACAATTTTAATATATTTTAAAATATAATTTATTCCTGAGATGGTAAAACAGAATTTTCTGCTGCATATATATATATATATATATATATATATATATATATATATATATATATATATATATATATATATATATATATGATAGAATCATTTTCACTAGTGGTTGCAGACCTTTGGACCCCACAGGTCATGAATATAACATTTGGCACTGTGCTTCTCTCAGAAAAAAGAAAGAAAAAAGAAAAAAGTGCATTCCAAATAGTTTGTGAGAGTCAGTGAGTCAAAGTCTCTTGAGGTTACTAGTTCGCTCTGGCCCCTGGTGTGGGTGGACAATATCATAACAGCCAGAGTAATTAATGATTCTCCCTGTGCCATCTCAGTCTGTGTGAGTATTTGATTTGAGTGTGTTTGGTGTTTGGTGTAACAGCTGGGAGTGCTGGGCAGCTCTTCTCACTAGAGCTTCCAACTGCTCTGCCAAATTAGCCAAACCACAGTATCTATCACATCAACTCAACTAGTCACGAATGGAGGAATACAAATTTCTTTAATAAAGCTGCAAAAACCACAATATAACATGGCATATTTATACAGTGGGTACGGGAAGAATTCAGACCCCCTTTAATTTGTCACTCTTTGTTATATTACAGCCATTTGCTAAAATCATTTAAGTTCATTTTTTTCCCTCATTAATGTACACACAGCACACTGTATTGGCAGAAAAACACAAAATTGTTGACATTTTTGCAGATTGATTAAAAAAGAAAAACTGAAATATCACATGGTCCTAGGTATTCAGACCCTTTGCTCAGTATTTAGCAGAAGCACCCTTTTGATCTAATACAGCCATGAGTCTTTTTGGGAAAGATGCAACAAGTTTTTCACACCTGGATTTGGGGATCCTCTGCCATTCTGCCTTGCAGATCATCTACAGTTCTGCCAGGTTGGATGGTAAACGTTGGTGGACAGCCATTCTCTCCAGAGATGCTCAATTGGGTTTAAGTCAGGGCTCTAGCTGGGCCATTCAAGAACAGTCATGGAGTAGTTGTAAAGCCACTCCTTTGTTATTTTAGCTGTGTGCTTAGGGCCATTGTCTTGTTTACTTTTGTCTGTCCCTGCAGCTGAAAAACACCCCCACAGCATGATGCTGCCACCACAGTGCTTCACTGTTGGGACTGTATTGGACAGGTGATGAGCAGTGCCTGGTTTTCTCCACACATACCACTTAGAATTAAGGCCAAAAAGTTCTATCTTGGTCTCATCAGACCAGAGAATCTTATTTCTCACCATCTTGGAGTCCTTCAGGTGTTTTTTAGCAAACTCCAATGCGGGCTTTCATGTGTCTTGCACTGAGGAGAGGCTTCCGTCGGGACACTCTGCCATAAAGCCCCGACTGGTTGGTTGCAGTGATGGTTGACTTTCTACAACTTTCTCCCATCTCCCGACTGCATCTCTGGAGCTCAGGCACAGTGATCTTTGGGTTCTTCTTTACCTCTCTCACCAAGGCTCTTCTCCCCCGATAGCTCAGTTTAGGAAGGGTTCTGGTTATCCCTAACGTCTTCCATTTAAGGATTTTGGAGGCCACTGTGCTCTTAGGAACCTTAAGTGCAGCAGAATTTTTTTTGTAACCTTGGCCAGATCTGTGCCTTGCCACAATTCTGTCTCTGAGATCTTTAGGCAGTTCCTTTGACCTCATGATTCTCATTTGCTCTGACTTGCACTGTGAGCTGTAAGGTCTTATATAGACAGGTGTGTGGCTTTCCTAATCAAGTCCAATCAGTATAATCAAACACAGCTGGACTCAAATGAAGGTGTAGAACCATCTCAAGGTTGATCAGAAGAAATGGACAGCACCTGAGTTAAATATATGAGTGTCACAGCAAAGGGTCTAAATACTTAGGACCATGTGATATTTCAGTTTTTCTTTTTTAATAAATCTGTAAAAATGTCAACAATTCTGTGTTTTTCTGTCAATATGGGGTGCTGTGTGACCCTTCGCAGGGTCTTTGACTGACAGACGATCTAACCAATCATAACGTCGAATCTGCCATTTTGTCCAACAAAGCAGTCAGGAGTTAGAAGATTAACCTCAGTGGCCTTGAACTTGAAAAATTGTGTGTACTTACGTCTTTCCACGTTTGAAACAACATTCCTTCTCATGTTCATTCATTTTTATTTGATGCTATAAATTAACTAGTAAGAAGAGATGATCGTTCACGAGCTGCTTGAGCTGAGGCGCTACAACAATTTGTCAAGACACATTAAAGAGCCACAAAACAGTTTTTATTGTTAGATTACACAATTTGAAAGCTAGGACTTTGTTTAATATCATAAGTAACCTGTTCTGTCTTGTCTGTCGATGTGTTGTCAGTGTCATCTTTGCTCCGCGATGTATTTTTCACTGTGGCATGTGGCGTGACAGCACCACGGCTTGTCAGGCAAAGCAACAGTAACTAAGGGAGGCAGGTCTTTGCGACGGGTCAATTGATATTGTTCATTGAAGCTTACTGTATTATGTAGAAGAGTTTTGTGAGAAAAAGATTGAGTGAGCGAGTTTATTACCTGCATTCAGATTTAGCATTTTCCTTCAGGTCAGTCCTATGTTCATAATAAAAAATCAGTTTAAATGTCCGATGTATTATCTTGTCCTTTTAACAGTTAAGGGGTTTTCCTGGACTGACAGCGCTAGTCAAAGCATTTGTCAGTTGCGTCTTGTTCCGTGTTCACAACAATTCAGTCTTTTCAATGTAAACATCTTCACTACTGACTGACACACTCATAAAGACAGTCTTTGCTGCCATCTAATGGTGTAATAATTAACTTCTGTTGCTGTTCACGGTCAGGGACTATTTTTTTTTTCCTGGTAGAAGGAAAGCTTTTAAGGCCGGAAACAAACCAAGCTGACGGTCACTATAATCTATATAACGATCGCGTCAACACAAGCTTCAGACACACCCACTGTCAAGCGTTGACGCTGAATATTGCCAAATTATGCAAAAAAAAAAAAAGCTGTTTTTAATAGATAAAGGTTTTAAAACTGTCACTTATTACATAATGCCATTAAACATGATACATAATTTAGTTTTTTTTCAACTGCTTACACACATTTTTAAATCTTTACCTTTTTTTTTTTTTTTTTTCAAAATTTTACACACAAATCCAATAACTGCACACACAAAATGCCTCACATCTCTTTGAAAATGAAGCACTGCATTCCAAATATCACAAACACTCTCAAAAGCATTGTCTTGCATTGCAAACAATGAAAACTGAGTTGAAAGCTGAGAATTAGTGCATGGTTTTGCAGATTTGGTGTGTGGTTCTGGTGTAAAGTTTCAGAAATTGTGTGAGAAATTTTGTGTGTAAGCAGTTGAAATAAACTGTAAGATGGGTTGAAATGACATTAAGGTAGATATGTTCATCATGTTTAAAAAAAAATAAATAAAAAAAAAGGCAGAAGTTTCCTATGATGCCTGCATATCCACTATTAGTAGACAAATGAAATAAAATAGGGAGAGTGAAAAGAGTTTATTTTCTAAAAGTCCACAGGGCCAAAAGTGCCCATAGTTGAAGAAACGCCTACATAAAAATCAATGATCGCAATGTAGTGCAAATAATTTCCAGCTTGACTAAATTTGAACTGCATACTACTTCAGTAAAGAATGAGGATCTTGCCTTTACTTCGTAAAGAATGAGGATGTTGCCACCTTACATGGCAGAAGACATTTATATCATCTGAGTCACTATTCAAAGGTCCCTGTTTGCCCTGAACATATAGTTGACAATCTCACTGTGACTGCTAATGGCGGCGTATACCATATGCACAGCGACACATCATTTATGCTGATCGTGCCAGCCGTGTCAGCGGTTAGATTGTGTGTCAAACAGACTTACACATTTGGTGCGAAGGCAGATGCACCACTGGGTGTTGTGCAAATGAAACTCCCTAGCACCTGACATCCATATGAAAAGTCAGCCAGAACCCGGTCCCTATGCACGATAAAGATAAACACTCTTGTAATAGGCTTGGAAATTCTTTTCTTTTCAATACGGGAGTTGTTCACAGATAGCAATCAACACTTGTATGTATTTCGGTTGCTTGGGAGCATCAGATGATGTTGCTGCAAGGATCATGCCTTTTGCTAAATGCCAACAAGAGCCAACAACTTGTCCTTCACGGGAATACAAAGGAGCACAACTAAACACAGCACTTGACATTTACTTACAGTCTCCAATACACATGTCTCAAAGAGGATAAGAGGAAATTAGCCAATAATCTTCCTGCTACTAATTTTTTAATTACTTTTTGTAGGATTGCCATTAATAAATTAACTGAAATTAAATCCATTCATGTTAATTTGTTGCATTATTGCTTTTCCCAAAATGTAATGACAACTGATCACTAGTACAACCCAAACAGATTCTTAGAGAAACTAAAATCGTGAGTATGAGATTGTGCTAATAAATGTTAAGGAACTATATTTAAAGAGATAGTTCACCCAAAAATGAAACTTTTCTGTTAATTTACTCACACTCCAGGCCATCCAAGACATATGTGACTTTTTTTTTTTTTTTTTTTTTTTTTTTAAGTTGAACGGTAAAGAAGATTTTTGGCTGAAGCCATGGTCCTTGGTGATTCATATAATGCAAGTCAATGCCTAATGTCACTTTGAGAGTCAAAAATAAATAAATTAAATAAATAAATATTACAGGCAAAAAGTTATTACCGGTGGCTCCTGATGATACATTAAGCAAAATTTTAATAAGCAAAAAGTTCAATCTGTGTAAAAAAACTACATTATTTTCAACATTATCGCCTATAATCCACAGTCTCAGCAAACAGTCCTGAGTATGAGCTTCCTGTCACATGATGATGTACATGCAGGAGCTCAAACTTTAAGAGTACTAGTATCAGTATCGGTCGATACCAAGCTCATGTACTTGTACTCGTACTTGTAAAAATACCCCCGATACCAAAGACCAATACTTCACGTGACGTAACTGACAGAATGTTCCGTGCACAGAGACATCGACGGCAGCAGCAGAAACAGTGTGGAAATACTTAAAAATTAATGATGACAACACACACACTGCGAACTGCATGCTTTCAATCAAAATGTATTATTGATTAGTGAAGGCGGGATAGGCGGAATCGCGCTGAATGACACAGACCAGAAGTGCTCTCTCTCTTTCTTGCGCGCAATCAGTTCTCCTTGCGCCTGAATGGTCAAATGCACACATAGTTATCAAAATGTCCATTGTGTGGAGTATCTCATGTAAATACAGTCAGTTATGGCTTAAATGGATGTAAACATTTGGGTGAAAACAGGACATGTGTCAGTATCCATGGATTCGGTCTTAAAGGGACCATAGCCTCTATTTGTCATTAATGTTAATAAAACAACAAAATATGTTAAATAAATGGATACATTTACACAATAAACCTACTGTATCTGAAAAACAAGTTTATTTAATTTGTATCTCTATAGCATTTGTTGTATTGTTTGTAATTTGTTTGTAAATTTCTTTTTATATAACAACAATTATATATACTAGTAATTATGCCATTTGAAGGTTATTGGAGAATTTTTTTTATTATTATTATTTTTTTTTTAGTTTGTGACAAGCACATAAAATTATTGGAAATTACTTGGAAAACTGCAACATCACCAAAAAAAAAAAAAAAAAAGAGAGAGAGACAGAGAGAGAGAAATTAATAAATGTATAGGCATCAGTATCGGTGAGTTAAATATCGGTACTCGTCCTCGGTCCTTAAAAAATGGTATCGGTGCATCCCTAGTTAATAATCTGTAAAAAAGTCAATCTTCCCGACTGACATCATGCATATATAGGTTGCTGCATCCAGTATAAGCACAAGTCAGTACAATTTTGATGAACAATAAAACACACGCGTCCTCCCTCTCTGTTTTAAACAAACAGAGTCAGCTCACAAGAGTTTGCTACCACAAAAATACATCATTATGCAAGAGGAAGCTTGAACAGACCGATCATTTCAATTCATAAGACCTCAATGTATCATCAGGAGCCACAGGTATTAATTTTGTTTTGCCTATATATATTTTTTGACAATCAAAATGACGATAGCCATTGACTTGCATGTTACGAATCAACAATGACCACAGTTTCAGCTAAAAATCTTCTTTACTGTTTTATCGAAGAAGAATTTCTTGATTTATTTTTACTTAAAATAAGAATTTTAAGAATCTTAAAAAACATAAAAATATCCATATACATTTCCACAATTATATATATATATATATATATATATATATATATATATATACACATTTTTTTTTCTTTACTCTATTTACATTATTTTATTTTTATTTGCATTTAGTGCAAACTGTTTCTGCTGCCCTAATTGAGACTTTTTGTCCTATATATGTACCTGTACTTTCTATAGCCTTGTTTCAAAAGCTAATTTTGAGGGTGACAGAGTTATACGAGAAAAAAAAATCAGTTCATATCTGTTGATTTACTCTGGGGAGATATTTACAAAAATACAGTAAATGTATATACTCCTAAAATATTTCCATTTCAGCACCTTCAGGGAAGGACAGGAACTTTCGTGCACCCTGGGGAAATCTGCTGGGGAAAGTAGGGAAAACAGAGAAGCAAATAGAACGACACCATCAGAACCAAGACAGTGACGTTGAAAAGGCTTGAAAAAGGCTGTTCTCTGCTACATATATCCTTGTTGATCACATTACGTTAACGGCAGCATCTCACTTGGACACATTCAAAACCTGCACTGCACACATACACTACGCAATTAGTATTATTTATTTATTTTTTTTCATTAAACAGCCTGTTTTGATGCTATATGTGATTTTGAGACAACATTCTAAGGATTTTAAGTACAATTCTGAGATCAGGATTTAAAATTGAAAGGGTTTTTGAAGCTACTTGAGATATTGTCATATTATGCTGTTTGTTATGAATGTTGCATGCTGCAAAGCATGACATCATGAGTCATAATTCTTGTTTTACTGTGAAGGGAGACAAAAAAAAAGTACCCTATAAACCTTTTAAATCTTTATAAAAGTGTTTCTGCCAAAACTGAGCCGAATGCTGTGAGTTAAATTTGCATTATTATCTACATTTGGACTGTGAGAGAGAGAGCTGCGTCAGCACAGGAGTGTGCGTTGCGACAGAGATGGTAGATTAAGGTCTCGGATCAAAAGTGCCATCATTCTCTAGGCTAATTATCTGAGGAGGAGCAGTCAAAAAGCTTGATCCTCGCAGACTGAGAGTAAGCACTCGCTTTAAAGAAAATCAATAACTCTTCCCAAACAAATGACAGCTAAGAGTGCCTGGTACAGGGCTAGAATTCAAATCGAGTCTAGTGGTCCCAAAGGTCACAGTTACCTTCATCATACAGTCATAACAATTGAAACCGATGAACGTACATGTACAAAAGGCACGTTCTGTCGACATTCAATGAGTTTTAATGAAAAATAACGCAAATAATAATAATTAAAGGAATATTTCACCCAAAAATGAATCAAGTGAATCATCAGTTACTCACCCTCATGCAAAAACTGTAAGTACACATGCAGTTTTGATAGTTTTCTTTTGTATTCTGCAGACTAAATTATTAAAAGGTTTTAACAAAATAAAAAGTTACACTCTTGCATGTTTTGCAAAAGAAATGTATCAGTGCATCTTTGTGAATTATGAATTATGTGGTTTCATTTTGATATGAGATACTGTACGAGAATATCACTGATGATCCATTTAAATGAATGCACAAGAAGTCATGGACACTTACTATTTTGCATTGCTACACTTATGTAAAGATGTCAACAGCAAATTGTAGATGTAATGTCAAAATGTTCTTCTCTGTATTCAGATTCTAAATGCTTTTATTCTTGTGTCCTTGAAGATGGAAAGCAGATTTGTGCCATTGAGTACATTGAGTTCAAATCATTCATCATTTACAATTATTCATTTAGCTGAATTCCACAACATATATTATATACAGGGCAGAATTCAAATATTTATTCAATCGTGTGTTCAAAAAGTGCAGTTTGCGCATTCAACTCCATATAAGGACGAGAAGGCAGAAAAGAAACACGGTACTTGCATCATCAACAAATGAACAAGATTTGAAAAACAAGTGAAGTCACTTTTACAACACAGACTTTGAAAACCCCTGCTAAATCCCTGAAAACGATTGAGGGAAGAACATTCTATTGAGAACATGAAAGACCAGCAGGTGTCTTTCTTCAAATAAATGAATTATAGGGCATTACCTTTTCTTTACCCACTATTAAATATCAGTGATCCCCATTACTCTAAAGTATTTGTCTTGATGGAGGTTTTCAGAGATGGTTTACATCATTAAGTAATTATAAAAGATATGACTTGAGCTGTACCATAATTGTTTACACATTAATCACATATAATTATTTCCCTAACAGCTGCACAGTGACTTATTTATAAGAAATAACTTGCTTAAATTTCTGTCATGATTAAATGCAGATTTAATAATCATGGTTATTTGTTGGTTTAATGAGACTAAGTCAATCTAATTTAGTCGTTAATGAATGACTAGCATCTCTTTGAAGGAATTAAATGAATCTACTTAACAATGATCAAGAATGAATGTCAGAAAATTGTTAATTCCTTTGTCCTTAAAAGTTCTGTGATTTGTCATACAAAAATTGGTATGTGACACTTTGATTTAATGGGGTCAATAAGCAGCAAATAATTCCACATACACACTACTATTTAAAAGTTTGAGGGCAGTAAGTTTACTTTGTTGTTGTTGTTGCTGAAAAAAGTTTTTCGTGCTCACCAAGGCTGGATTTATTCAAATCATTCAAAAAGCTTATGCTGTATGTCCTACTCCTTCCCTATTCAAATTAAGGAATGAACACATTGCCAGTTACGTTTTTTTCCGTAAGTAGAATAAGGAGGGTGTAGGACATACAGCGCAAGCTTTTTGAAGAATACGGAAAGCGGAAGCAAGTGCAAGGTGATCGTTTGTATTTATAAAGCATATAGAGTTGTATTTTTTTCCGAAAATGACCGATCGTTTTGCTAGATAAGACCCTTATTCCTTGTCTGGTATCGTTTAAAGCCTTTTGAAGCTGCACTGAAACTGTAATTTTGACCTTCAACCGTCTGGAGGCCATTATAAAGGAGAATAATCCTGGAATGTTTTCATCAAAACCTTAATTTATTTTCGACTGAAGAAAGAAAGACATGAACATCTTGGATGACATGGGGGTGAGTAAATTATCAGGAAAATTTTATTTAAAAGTGGACTAATCCTTTAACAATGTAAAAGTCTTTCATTTCACTTTTGATCAATAGGTTGTTTGCACTCTTAGCCCGGATTTTATATTTACTTAAACTATATAATTACAATATACTTAAAATATTTAAGTTTGATTGCATTACTTATAAAATATAAGTATATTCTACTAAATTGTGGATGTAATTAGAATGTTTTAATAAATTTAAGTTAAATGCACTTAAATTATTAAGTTTTTCTCCTGACCACGCCTCTTACACATTGGTTTACGGCAGGTAATGACGCCATTTTGTCGTGGTGTGTGTGAATTCAAGGAGCTGTTGATGAGAAGTTGGAACATTTGTTCTACAGACATTTTTTTTCCAAACATTTGCCTTTTTATCTTTGTCTTCCTCTACTAGGTTGCAGCTGACAAGGACTCATACAGGCAAACTTCAGTGAGAATCCTCTGTGTTGATCTATAAAGTGCTCAGCTAAACCCATCATGAGTGATCGTCTTGGAAGGATGTTTGGTGAAGGATGAACCGACCAACCTCAGGACTTCTGTGTCCTTTTTTCTGACTGATTTATGCCCTGCAACTGGACTACCCTAACTGTATGAAAAATACTTTATATTTTATTCAGCAGGTAATGCTCAACCTAGGAAAATGTGAGCTGGCACCTAAAATGGAATACTGCCACTATTGTGAACTCAGGAGTGTGAACAAACCATATAGTTTTGATGCAATTTGTTGTGATTCTGAGATAGACTATTTATGTGCTTAACAATAAGCTGATTTGTTAAAACTATTTTTTTTTTTTTTCACGTTTTATAAGGAAATGTTTTCAGGACATAAAATGTTGTTGTATTTGGAATTGAATTAAAATAAAACATAAAATTGAATTATTGTACCTTTTATTTGCTTTTTTTGTTATAAATTAACTTGCTTAGTACATTGAACTTACCTATACTATGTGTAATAACTACAAAGTAATTAATATTACAAAAAAATTTAAGTTAAATGAACTTTAATTTTTAAGTTCACATTACTTAATCATTACTTAATTTTTTTAGGGCAACCAGTTTCCTGAATTTTTTAAAGTAAATTCAACTTATCAGGGCTAATAGTGTGCAATCATGTGGTTCTGGTGACGTGCAAAGTTCCGGTGAAGGGCAAGAAGCGAAAATTAGATCCATACTGTACTAGTTTAGAAAGGTATAAACAGAAAATCACAACATATGTTTTCTACTGAATTAAAAGACTTCCCTGCCATCGAGACGGTAGACATAGAGAATGTGAAGCTGCCGTCATGAGTTCTAGTCTGGTTTGTTTATATCGCGCTGCCTTTCTCCTAGTGACGTTAAGGGCAGTATTTAGATTTTCTGTCGTGATTGTGAAAAATGTCACCATTGTAGGTCATTTATGCTGAATCGAGAATTGCAACAGGAGCTCACATCATCATTCAGGGAAAAAAATGGATGGTGTAATACAATTTCCGCCTTTTCTACGTGTAAACACACATTAAGGGAAGCAGGTTGACGAGAAGAAGCCGTACAGCAAATCTAAGAATGTCACTGATTGAACCCACTCCCTATCACTCAATAAAATCACATAGCTGAGTGTTTTTTGAAAGTTTTATATTTTGTTTTGGTTTAATGATTAAAGGTGCTAAAGAGGATTTTTTCGTCGACTGAGAAACCAAAGACTGTTAGTGAGTTTTTGAAAGGAGCGCATGCGTAAGAACAACCCCCCTCCTTCACAACTAATTTCAAGGGAACGCCTTCCAAAACTTGTGTATTGGAACACGAGTATTGGAACACAAGTGTTTACCACCGGCATTCGCTGTGTCGTGTTAGTGGATTCATTATGTCGGACTCACCGCAGGTAACTCATAATCTGCAGTTGTTACTCCTGTCTCCTGACAAAAACATTGCATGCGGCGCCTGTGGAGTGTGGAAAGTTACTGGAGCGCGCAACCGCGCACGTCCCTCACAAGGAACATAATGGCAGTGATTGACAAACCAGAGGGCCAATCGTTTACACGATGATCGTGTAAACGATTGGCTGATGTTTTTAAAGCCCTTAAGGCCTAGATATTGTTGAAAAGTTATTTTGTTTTTTTGGTGCACAAAAAGTATTCTCGTAGCTTCATAACATTAAGGTTGAACCACTGTAGTCACTGAACTGTTTAAAATGTGTCTGTAGTAGCTTTCTGGGCATCTGAAAGTGTTAATTATCTTGCTAGCAATAGAGGCCTCACTGAGCCATCGGATTTCATCAAAAATATCTTAATTTGTGTTCCAAAGGTGAACAAAGGTCTTACGGGTGTGGAACGACATGAGGGTGACATGACAGAATTGATGACAGAATTCTAATTTTTGGGTGTACTAACCCTTTAATTTCATCAAGCATAAACATTAATTTAACAACATACCTTGTAAAGCAAAGGTGCTTGTCCAAGTTTTAGCAGTGCGATTTTATTGGTCACATTTGTACTAGCTCGAACTTGTTTCAAATCCTCAGGGCTCCCATACTGAACGTCCACTACCTCCGCCTGAAAAAAAAAAAGAAACATTTTTAACCATTTACATTTTAAAAATGGTTCAGGGTAGAGTCTGCCCCAGCCTTCTGACCCCTCTCGCTATCTGTGTGTGTGGAATAACAAGCCTCTGATTTGTAATGTTGTGACTAACGTAACTCACCCTATAAAGATAGTTGTCACATTCATTACAGATAGCAAAGCATGAGTGAAAACAAAGTGAACATGTCAGGCTGTGTATAATGGGGGGCAAGTACATATATTAGCCACTGTGCTATAAATCAAACATAGACGCAGCATAGATGTCACAGCTCTGAAAGAATTCAAGGCAGATTCATGGCAGCTGCAGGCCGTGGCATCCTTTTTGTCATTTCATTTGCACTATTAAATTAGAACCCGGTTTGTGAGTTTAAGAAAAGTGAGTACGTCCAACTGACAAGGGCTGATGAGGTGGGGTCAAACTAAATGCTATTTAAGGCCTGGAGACACAAAGTGGAAATACATTACCTGAGCTTGATTCATTTTTTAGTGGGCTTGGAGGAAAATGAAACATGATTCCGGGCAGGAGAGTACATCTCGCCGGTATCACAAAACCAGTGAAAGATGGGATTCATCACTAATGTCTGCATTTGCATTATAAAAGTGTTCTGTCTAACCCGAAAGAAGTGGCAGAAAATTGGGAATGGATGAGATTTTCACTGAGAGGCTGTCATTAAGGTAATGAAATTAACGAAGGCACGCATTGTGGAGAACAAATCGCTCCTCTAGACGAGCGAAGGCTCCTTTCACGAGTCATCTCACCCCCGGCGACTCGAAGCAGCTAGAGGAAAATAACAATTGTTTTCTCATCTACGTGATTGAGGAGCACCCTGTAATTAAACATTATTTTGAGGAGAATGTTAAATAACACCCCGATCACATGGTGCGATTAGAGGACAAACGGCGAGAGCGGCTACATGTCCTGTGTGTATAAAAATTCAACACTTCTTCAACGCTCAAATTAATTTTGCATTTCAAATTTAAGTGTTATTACAGTGAGAACCTTTTGAAATTTCAAAGGAATTTAAAATGCCCTCCTTGTGTCCATTTGATTGAACTTTTTGTAAATATCCATGTAAGATAACAATTCGAACTATGTTAACACACAAGCTTTATCTTTGTCGAGGTGTTGCAGAAACGTTTCATCATTTCACAGCTTTACTTTTTATATAACAAAATCAATGTTAAATGAATACAAATGACCACTCCCAACAGTATAGCTCACGTATCAAAGGAAATGCTCAGAACAAGATGTTTCATGCAATGCATATAGAGCAGGCATTTTCCCCCTCTCTCCACTCCATTATAGAGTAGCTATGGGATCAAATCCACTGCGTGGCTTACATGTTCTAAAACTGCAAAGTCTGAACAATATGCAATTCTTTATTTATCAAAATGGCTTAGTGAAGAGGGGTGCATGGGAGCGCTGAAGGGTGTCTGACAATTATTATTTGATCTCAGAGGTTCAAAAAAATCAACAAAAATAAAATAGCACCTTCAACCAAAGCTAAAGTCAAGAAGCTGAAGTATGAAGAAAAATGTATCATAAGTCATGGAAATAAATAAAATCTTAAAACTCTTCTTGTGGTAGACTATTGTAAAGCTATTTATTGAAGTTAATATACACCGATCAGGCATAACATTACGACTACCTTCCTAATATTGTGTTGGTCCCGCTTTTACAGTTCTGACCCATGGAGGCATGGACTCCACTGTAACGAAATGTAGCGGTTATTAACCAATTTATGGATGAAATATGAATATAATAATTCATAAGATTATGAATAAATTATGATTCATATATCGACCCAACGGGGAATTAAACATATATTGTGAATCAATTACAACGAATTATAATCAATTACATATATGATTAGTTCTGGTATAATAATTATTTAGTTTGTCCAGCAAACTAAGTCCCTCACAGAATATTATAAACAGAGTTATTATCTGGCCATGAAAATAACTTGCTATTATAACATCAAAGCATAAAGCGATCGAAAAACGTTAAAGTGACTTGGTTTTCAGCTGAAAGAACAAACAGAACAATCAAACGTGAATAACGTTTTAATATATGCAAACTACGAATACAGAGGTTATACATCTAAATATGTATACACAAGAAAATACACACCTATGTACAAGAGTGGAAGTAGAGAAGGAAAGAGAGAAGGCAAGTAGCAAACTCACAACCAGTCCTAAGCCAGCACGGAAATCAGTTTCATCATCTAAGATATGTATACAGTATACTTGCATTGGTTGCGTGTGTCGAATTTCAGGTTAGCGCTGGTGCAGTTCGTTGGCTTCCTCCGTTCAGCGGGAAGGTTTGAACTGAGGACGAGAGTGAGTTTCGCTGGAAGATGGCGATCCTGAAGCTGAGCGCGATGGCAGCGCGTGGTCACCGGAGAGGTCCGGGAAAAACGTGCACGAGATGCTCGTGAGACAATGCTTTTATGACAGATAAGCCGACACACCTCCTTGAGGTGGGGTAGCCAATAACATGGGTGCAAAGTTGGCGGGAAAGTTTTCCCTTTGTTTGGCCTCACGACTTAATCCAATGATTTATGACTATCAGATCAGATCTCCAAAGGGAGTGTGTTCTTCACAGTATCATTAAACACATAGAAAAATGCATTTGTCAGCTGTGTGACACATCTCAGTGAATAGCTCGTGTCCGGAGCTTTACGGAGAGACCAAACTCGACAGATCACAAAGGCATAGACAAGAAATTATGGTTTACAGACAGAATTCCACTATTAAAATGCACACTAGCACAAATACACTCATTTAAACACTAAGAAACATGCATAGGCCCCTAAAATATATGAAATATATATTTCAGCATAGTGGTAGTTTACAAATACAGTTCAAAATGTATGATTGTGTGTTTCTGTGTGTGTCTGTGTGTGTGTTTTTGTGTGTCCCTGTGTGTGTGGGGTGTTGGAATGTGGATCTGGTCAGTCTCTGGGGGGGGGGGGTCACCAAAGTGAGGAAGTTCCCGTTTTCTGTTTACTCTCTCAGGTCCACAAACCTGCCCAAAGTCACAGTCGTCCGGAGCCGAGTTAGTGATTAACAAACAAAGTTCATCAGGTTAAAAGCGTTCTGAAAACTCCAAAGTTTGATTATCCTGATACGTGTGCATACGCTACAGATTCCCCCTTTCGGCCAACGAAGTTCCTGTGCGGACTTCGTTGGACGGTAACCAAGTTCGATGGCACATGGATCCGTATGGTCACGCAGCAGGTGGTTCCTACTGGTCCTTGAGGGAGAGCAGATAAGCACCTGTCCATGGATTCTTGCATCCCTTTGATCCCTTGGGATAGGATGAAGGCCAGGCCCAGGGCGAGTGAGTACTTGATTGCCATGGAGAGGCAACGGGTTGTGTTGGCAGGAGTCCAAGCTTGGGCTTTAGGTGAGCTGGTCAGGACAGGCAGTCGTGAGAGTGCTTGGAGGGCTGCATCAATAGGAGTACTGTCACTTAGCTGGGACCCCCCTTTGTCAATCCTCAGTTCCATTCCTGGATCTAAGGTGTGATGGTGATCCCTGGGGGAAGATGGGATTTCCAGTTCTGACTGGTCCTCTTTGCTTGAGAGACAGTGCACCGCCAGATGGCTGCGGTGAAGGGTGGAACCCAGGAGTGCCTGGATCCACTTACCTGGATTGGGCAGGTTGACACGAGTGGCGGTGTTGTGTTGATTGTAGGTTAGGGTGGCAGCATGAGTGGGGGTGTGGACGAGCAGTCGATCACCCACAATCTCGGCTTGTGTTCCGATGACTGGGGTGTGAGGCTTGGCCTCGGCAGGGCAGCGTGTGTCGCTGGTCATAAGCTGCAACCGGCCCATTCCTTCAGTGGGGTTTCTGAGGAAGAGCTGGTTTGGGCAGAAGGACTGAAAGTCTTTGGTGAAACTACGCCTGCAAAAGTCGGGAGCCAGGCACAGCCGTGGGTTGCTGTTGTGGTGGGCTACCACATCTGAGGTGTGTTTCTTGGCATGGGTGTTACATTGCCACCACCTGATATTGACCTTGTCTTTGGGTCTGGAGATGTTATCTTGTTCACCGCTGGGTAGATTGAGAAGGGCGGCCACCTCATTCTGCTCAGGGTCGACGTGCAGTAGGACGGCAGCACCAAGGGAGTCAGTGAAGTGGGCTGGAACAGTCTTGGTGGGTCTGCCAGTAGCAAAGTCCAGCACACTTTGTGTAGGATACTGAGGGATCCTATTCATAGCCACTCTGTCCATAGAGACTCTAACTTCTCGCAGCAGGTCTGTCCGAGCTATGACCAGCTGATTTTGGGCAAAGTCATTTGGGAAGGCTGTAAACAGTTGCTTCATTGAGTTCGCCGTTTGGATCAGCAGGAAGCTGTGATTACAGAGAACCACCACAATACCTTTCCGGGATTTGCAGGTGATTTGCAGGGTTTGGCTCTGTGTTGCGAGTTGTTCTTTCAGTTGTAGGCGGACCTTGTTGCGATGCTGATGAGGGGAGCAGGCTGTGATGAGACTCGAGTCTCCTGGTTGGTACAGGTGCAACGACAGTGGCACCTGCCGTGCCATCAGTAGTTCCGTGGGGAACACCTGAGTTGACTCCTGTATGGTGTCTGTGATGGCCATGAGCATCAGAGGAGGTTTTGCAGTCCAGTCTTTCTGGTCAACTGACCGTGGAAACGTGACTTCTCTGTTTTGCAGTGGAGCTCGATGATTTGCGTTTGCAGTCTGGACTTGACAGCAAACCTGACATTTTCTGACATACTCTGCCACATCTTTCTGCATGCTGGGCCAGTACGGCACTTGTTCCAACATCTCATAAATAGTTCTGGTGCCATGGTGTTTGGCGCATGGTGTGTCGTGGGTGTATATCAGTTCACCCCCCTTTTGGCCCTGTGGCAGTACAAGCTTTGGCGCTGTGAAGACATCAGGGACATATTTTAGAAAGTTCACTCCCACACGCAGCATGTGGTTGGTCTCATGTAGTCGTTTGTGGCCAGGGGCCGTCATGGGACCAGATGCCGTGAACGGGAGGTTGGAGGGGTATGAGTGGTGGTGCAAAACATTTCGCATGGAAGTGTTGGCAAGTTTGGTTGTCCGTGGCAGTGGCAGTGAGGCGGGAAATGTTGCAGGAACAGTCCGCTGGCTGCGGGTTGTTGTTGCCACACTAAGGGTGGGTGAATGGGGTGGGTGTGACCATAGCTTGTCATGCAGGGTGCCAGTCTTGGCAAGGGCATTAATTTGGTCGTTCACGCCTTTGTCACGCCCTGGTTGCTTTAAGCATCTTTTCACCTTTTCCCAGTAAACGATCATGTCGTGTGCTTGGGTGAGGTGATCACGTGTCTGGAACATGTGTTGATGTTTCACTTGCTTGTTGCATTCAGTCTTGAAACCAGTTTGTTTCCAGCCCAGAAGATGGCATGTGAAACAAGGTCTGGCAAAGTGTGAGTCTGTGCACATGAGTTCTCTGATGTTATGGACAGAGGAGACTTGAAGGGTTTTGAAGGTCGCTGCTGCTTCACCATACTGATATGACTGGGGACCCCACCTGCTGTTCTGTGGTTGGAAGGGTTGGTTGTTTAACCATCGTGCCCCTGCACTTGCCTGTGGGATGCCCTTGTGGATGTAGAAACGTCCATCACCGTAGGCCGTGGGCATTCCTTGGCACGCATTCTCTTTGAGGTACCTGTGACAGGTTGGTTGCTGTTGTTGGGGTACCTTTACCTTAAGTATCAACGCTGGTGTGTTGTTATAGCAGATTTGACAGGCAGCTGAATCTCCGCTCTGTGCAGACTTGTGCTTTCTGGCACGTCGTGGCAGTGGCACCTGCTGGTTCAGCCTCCTGAAGTCGCTGGTGGGTCACCACTTGCTGTCTGGTTTGACAATGGACCAGGTAGGGATTGAATAGGTGCTGTTGCATGGGCAGATAACACCTTTTCCTTCTGTTGAATGAACAACCTCCTGTCCTGGTTCATGTGGGGCGATGTGACCTTTGTACTGCCTGATTAAGGTGGGAGGAGCATTTGGGTGTGTTGCACTATGCACTGTGTGAAGTTTAGTGAGACCACAGCATAAAAGGTCTTTGTCAAATGTCACTTTGAATTTGTGCAAGACGTTTCTGAGTCTTTGACAGTCTGCATCATTCTTTAGCGCACTTGCATCTTTCTGGATCTGTTGGCCTTTAGAGTCAAACCTGGGGAATGGCTCCTCTGTTGTGGTGACAGCCGTCAGGTTGGCTGTCAGAGGTGAAAATCTTCCTCCATCGCTGGCTGACCACGTGCTCTAAAGCAGGCCATTTGCTGTTGGCTGTAGCAAGTGTATGGGTTATTCAGTCTGCCCCGTTTTAGGTCCATGGCAGCAGGGAGCCCTTGATCTGATGCAGGGTCAGAAAGCTTTTGGATCAGAGCCTGTCGCAGGTGCTGGCAGTTGGATGTGACAGCTGCTGGCAAAGGTTCTTGGCCGCTGGACATTTTGGGCAGTGGACTTTCAACCCCATTTTGAATTAGGGCTTCTTGACTGGTTATGGGAAACTCGGTGATGTGTGTTTCCCCTCCCATGCCACTTTTCAGTACTCTGTAACCAGTGTCAAGTTCATTCACATAGTCTCTTTGTTGTTTCGGAGCCATAACTCCTTTCTGGGCCTGTTTGAGATGATTTTCACAGGTCAGGGCTTTAGTGTGTCTGTCTTTCAGCTTAGTTTCTGCTTTGGCTAGGGGAGCTTCGCTGTGTTGGAGTTTTCCAGTCAGTTTTCTACGCTCCACCTCCAGGTGGAGCTCTGCAAGGGCTTTTTGAAGTCTTTGCAGCTCCTCCTGCAGCTCGGGTTTGGATTCGTCCGCTGTCCAACGCTGATCCTGGGTCTCGACGAGTCGCTGATCGTGGTGACGATGAATCTGGGCCTGATTCCTCCGGGTATCCTCCGCCTGGAGCTTGAGGTTGTGGGCGATGGCTCGGATGACTCTCGCCCATTCTTTGTAGCTCGGCGTTGGATCGTGGGCCATTAGTCGATTCAGGTTGTCGTCCAGCTGCTTGTTGCTTAGGTGCTGGGGATCCACAGCGTCGTTGGGCAGGATCGTGCTGGTCAGGGAGCCCAACCCGGTCTTGAGTCCGTCCCCATGGGTGCTGGGGCTGGCTGCTCTGAACACGTTAGCTTGCTGTTGGCGAGAGAAAGACAGCACAAACAGAACCAATGCAAGCACGCGCAGGGCTAACGACTTATAATAATGCATGATTATATAATTCTTTGGTTTGGTTCCAGTTAACTGGTGCAGACAGTTAGTGGAATGTAGGCTAGACACTTAATTGTCGATAGCCAAAAGGACCACGCGGGTCAATTTGTGTGGGTGAGTGCCGGATTTGAATAAAGATTTTGACAGGCGGTAGCCCTAAGAGTCCTTTGATGACTCTCGCTGCTCGGTCGTCTATCTATTACTCAGTTTTCCGTGATGGCTCTCACAAGCTCTGCTTTTACATGAACTGAAAGAAACACAGTAGAGAAGCAAAACAGAACAGGGTGGATGCAATTAAATGAGAAATAGAGCAGTAAACAAATAGAAAGGAATAAAAATAGAATCGCAATAAACTAAAACAGAAGGGCTAGAGGGGAGAAGTGAAACTTAAACTTCCTATTCCAGCTGGGTTTATGACGGTGTCAGGCGAGTGCACTGTTGCGTCATAAAACCTAGAGGGATGGTATGGATCGAGAGCCTAAGGGTTGGCCCACACCTGAATAATTGAAGAATATGTAATATTCTGTGGCTTTCAATTAGGTGAAGTGACTGTATGTCACTAATTTAGGCCTGGGTGAATCGTGGGTGCTCAGATAAGAACTCAATGGCAGGCAGCCTTTCCTAGACGTTCAAACATTCTCCTGCGGTGTCCGTGGCCACCTGTCCCCTTTGTACCACGGTGCAACCTCTCAAACGGGGAACACCAGCACAATTGCGCACTTTGGCAAGGTATTTGCGCCAACGGCCCGAATGACCGGTCAAAATTGAGTTTTCCCTAAACTCAGAGTCTGTCCCCTTTACGGGCAGTTACTCCAAAAGGGCGGTTCTGTCGTGCAGAAGCCTGAGCCGGGAAATTAAACGAAATTGCCGTTTGGGGTCAACTTGGACTCGTTGCCTCCCTTTACCTGATACACAACTCGCTGATGTCCTTGCATGTTGCCCGTAATACGAGGCCAGAATGTCCCCGATTCACACACAATTAATGCAAGACCCGCCAGGCTAGGCAGTTCCACTCACTGGAACTCACTGGAGCAACCGTCAGCTCACCACAGTGAGCTGCAAGTGCACAAACATTCAGGTAAACACGACTTAATTGTAAATTTAAATCTCAATTTAAATCTTGTCTAAATAGAATTTAAATAATTAAGTGTGTAGGATAAAAGAGTAGGGGTCTAAAATGAACTAGCTAGAAGCAGAACAAAAGTAAAAATAAAATAAAACAAAAACAAATCAGATGCACTTGATTCAAATTTGAATTAAACTCTGTTCAATTAAATTTAAATGAGTGCATAGAATAACAGAATGGGAGAAAGAAAAGAGAAAGCCTTCCCTATTTGCAGATTTTTCCTAAAGAGAATTGCTTGTTGATAGCAAAATGCCAACTGATTGACACTACTTAATTTTAAAATTGAATTAAATGTTATTTAATTAAATTCAAAATAAGTGTATGAAATAAGGGAGGCTTGGGTGTGCGTGAATATTATTGCCAGCCAATAACACACAGGACCCAGAACTAAGAGTGAATAAAATAAAACATTAAGTAATAAAAGGGAATGAATTTCCAAAGTAAAACTAAAGAAATAACTTGAGAGAAAGAGAGAGAAAAGACTAAAAGGGAATGGATGAAATAACACAAAGTAGAATAAAAATAAAATAAATAAACTGAAATAAAATAAAATAGAGTAGATCTGTGAATACAGGAAAAAGAATACAAGGGAAAAAGAATTGACTTATCTGGTAGTGTCCACCAGGGGCGCACTCTCAGAAAGTGAATTCCCTTGTTGGAAGGGAAACTTAATTTAAATTAAAAATTTAAATGTGTTTAAATTAAATTTAAATCAGTAAACCACATTCCAACAATGATTGGAAAGCATAACCACCAAAAGCAAATTACTTTTACAACTCCCCGCAGTATAGAGAAGCAAAAGATAACTTGGAGATAATTTCAGTTCAAAGTATGGAGCGGCTTTAACTCAGAACGTCCACGCGGTGGCGTCACTGAGTCCACACACCCGATAAGTAGGGAGGGGTGGCACACCTGAGCAGACTGCCCTTTGGCGTCTGGTCAGAGTTACTGCATCCCCTTTCTTTAATTTGTGATATAAAAACGAGCGCTTTGTGGGGTTCTGACCCTTACGCTGTTTTAACTGCACGGTCACGATTACAACTATAGAACCTCAGCGGATTCTTTCATAAATATATGTGTACCGTTTTACTCACGGGTACACAACTCTGGGAATCAGTCCCTTTGGTGCAAACTTTAATGCACGCGAATATGTAACTTTTGCGGGATTGCTTCGCCGCTGTTACTAATCAACATTGGATCAGAATGCTGATATGAGCTCCAAATTATTACACATCAATCGATAAACCAGGTGAACTGCTCTCCGATTAGATTTGTAAGGGGGATCACGTGGTTTGGGTAGCTAGGCCAAACGGCGTAACCCAGGAGCGCCAGCTATACTATGAATTTTTGGACGACACAAATAATTCAGATAAATAGTGGCAAATATAATAAGGCCTTTTTTACAGATGGGAGAAATAGTCCCACAAATCTTTCAAAGCGCTGAATACGACTCAATTAGTTTATTCAAGCGGAAATTAATATTCAAAACTGTAACTTACTGCAAAGATTGTCGTCCTTCACAGATACGAGCTTGAAATATCAATAGACTGCAGTGTATTTCACGGTCAACCAAGGCTAGGCCTGCAGTGTTTTTAGACACAAACAGCAGCTTGTTAACGGTGCGTAGAGTGAGGACCAGTGCGTCTTCTCACTGAATAAAGCGCGCATGTACATTAAGTCACACACAAATTATTCTACATTGCTCTTTTACCAAAAGTTTAAAACGTGCCCGCATTCTCCACCAAATATTATGTAACGAAATGTAGAGGTTATTAACCAATTTATGGATGAAATATGAATATAATAATTCATAAGATTATGAATAAATTATGATTCATATATCGACCCAACGGGGAATTAAACATATATTGTGAATCAATTACAACGAATTATAATCAATTACATATATGATTAGTTCTGGTATAATAATTATTTAGAGAAACTGTTCGTTTGTCCAGCAAACTAAGTCCCTCACAGAATATTATAAACAGAGTTATTATCTGGCCATGAAAATAACTTGCTATTATAACATCAAAGGATAAAGCGATCGAAAAACGTTAAAGTGACTTGGTTTTCAGCTGAAAGAACAAACAGAACAATCGAGCGTGAATAACGTTTTAATCTATGCAAACTACGAATACAGAGGTTATATATCTAAATATATACACAAGAAAATACACACCTATGTACAAGAGTGGAAGTAGAGAAGGAAAGAGAGAAGGCAAGTAGCAAACTCACAACCAGTCCTAAGCCAGCACGGAAATCAGTTTCATCATCTAAGATTGAGAAACAGCAGTATACTTGCATTGGTTGCGTGTGTCGAATTTCAGGTTAGCGCTGGTGCAGTTCGTTGGCTTCCTCCGTTCAGTGGGAAGGTTTGAACCGAGGACGAGAGTGAGTTTCGCTGGAAGATGGCGATCCCGAAGCTGAGCGCGATGGCAGCGCGTGGTCACCGGAGAGGTCCGGGAAAAACGTGTACGAGATGCTCGTGAGACAATCGGGAGAGAACACACAAGAAAATTGTGCGTCTTTGCTTTTATGACAGATAAGCCGACACACCTCCTTGAGGTGGGGTAGCCAATAACATGGGTGCAAAGTTGGCGGGAAAATTTTCCCTTTGTTTGGCCTCACGACTTAATGCAATGATTTATGACTATCAGATCAGATCTCCAAAGGGAGTGTGTTCTTCACAGTATCATTAAACACATAGAAAAATGCATTTGTCAGCTGTGTGACACATCTCAGTGAATAGCTTGTGTCCAGAGCTTTACGGAGAGACCAAACTCGACAGATCACAAAGGCATAGACAAGAAATTATGGTTTACAGACAGAATTCCACTATTAAAATGCACACTAGCACAAATACACTCATTTAAACACTAGGAAACATGCATAGGCCCTAAAATATATGAAATATATATTTCAGCATAGTGGTAGTTTACAAATACAGTTCAAAATGTATGATTGTGTGTTTCTGTGTGTGTCTGTGTGTGTGTTTTCGTGTGTCCCTGTGTGTGTGGGGTGTTGGAATGTGGATCTGGTCAGTCTCTGGGGGGGGGGGGGGGGTGGGGGGGGGGGTCACCAAAGTGAGGAAGTTCCCGTTTTCTGTTTACTCTCTCAGGTCCACAAACCTGCCAAAAGTCACAGTCGTCCGGAGATGAGTTAGTGATTAACAAACAAAGTTCATCAGGTTAAAAGCGTTCTGAAAACTCCAAAGTTTGATTATCCTGATACGTGTGCATACGCTACACACTAGACCCCTGAAGGTGTGCTGTGGTATCTGGCACAAAGATGTTAACAGCAGATCATTTAAGTCCTGGAAGTTGTGAGGTGGGGACTCCATGGATCGGACTTGTTTGTTCAGCACATCCCACAGATGCTCGACTGGATTGAGATCTGGGAATATGGAGGCCAAGTCAACACCTCAAACTCGTTGTTGTGCTCCTCAAACCATTCCTGAACCATTTTTGCTTTGTGGCAGGGTGCATTATCCTGCTGAAAGAGGCCACAGCCACCAGGGAATACCATTTCTATGAAAAGGTGTACATGGTCTGCAACAATGCTTAGGTAGGTGGTACGTGTCAAAGTAACATCCACATGGATGGCAGGACCCAAGGTTTCCCAGCAGAACATTGCCTAAAGCATCACACTGCATCCACCAGCTTGCCTTCTTCCCATATTGCATCCTGGTGCCATGTGTTCCCCAGGTAAACAACACACATGCACCCAGCCATCCATGTGATGTAAAAGAATATGTGATTCATCAGACCAGGCCACCTTCTTCTATTGCTCCGTGGTCCAGTTCTGATGCTCATGTGCCCACTGTTGGCACTTTCAGCAGTGGACAGGGGTCAGCATGGGCACCCTGACTGATCTGTGGCTATGCAGCCCCATAAGCAACAAACTGCAATGCACTCTGTATTCTGACACCTTTCTATCAGAACCAGCATTAACATCTTAAACAATTTGAGCTAGAGTAGATCGTCTGTTGGATCAGACCACACGGGCCAGCCTTCGCTCCCCACGTACATCAGTGAGCCTTGGCCGCCCATGACCATGTTGATACACCACTGTTCGTTCCTTGGACCACTTTTGATAGATACTAACCACTGCAGACCAGAAACACCCCACAAGAGCTGCAGTTTTGGAGATGCTCTGTCCCAGTCGTCTAGCCATCACACATTGGCCCTTGTAAAACTCGCTCAAATCCTTACGCTTGCCCATTTTTCCTTCTTCTAACACATCAACTTTGAGGACAAAATATTCACTTGCTATCTAATATATCCCACCCACTAGCAGGTGTCGTGATGAAGAGATAATCAGTGTTATTCACTTTACCTGTCAGTGGTTATAATGTTATGCCTGATCGGTGTATGCTGAAATATTATATGTGGTAGTTTTACAAAATAAAAGGGGCCTGTAGAAAACTCCTGTCTTTGAGTAGGCCAGAAACAAACATTCTTAAACAAAATGAAAAGAAATTGAACTTTCATTCTCACAGACTCACACTGACCAGATTTTCTTCTTAGAGAAATTAAGGGCAGTAATTGCCCAGCGCCTGCACCTGATCATCACTAATATGCTGTGGAGAGAAATAGCCAGGGAGCATTGAGCATTGAGTATTTAACTCATCAAAACTTATTACCCTCGGGGGCCCTCTCAAACTTATTACTGACCAGAGGTAAAGCCTCCACTGAAATGACCACAAACTATCAAATTACCCGATTTTTTTTGTTTTGTATTTTTTTTGTTGTTGTTGTTGTTTTTAGACTCTAAATGATTTTGCCATCTGAATTAAGCAAAGAAAAAGGGAACAGAGTGGCATTTGATCTTGAACTGAAACTGCACAATGGGATTGCTTTGTTGATCGAGCTTTAGTATATATAAAAATGCCATTCTTTGTTGGTAAAAGTGATCATTTTCAGCATCATTTGATTGATAATTATCTGTTTCCACATGGTTGACTCAGTGAAGATGTCAATATCTTTACTACTGTTTTGGGTAGAAAACATAAAAGATATGCATTGATGCGATATGCATGAAATGCTCCCCCATTTATATACAAATTCCTGGTATTATTGTGCATTCATCAGTGCATGTTAATCCAACAAACAAACAAACTAACTAACAAACAAACAGACAGAAACGTATCAGATTACAGATGTAATATAGGTTGAGAAAAGCATTTTACTCTCAAAAGATGTAAACAAAGAAGATCTAAATCAATAAATAAGTATTATTTCCAGCAAAATAATAAGTGTAGAAGACTCAATGTCATTTTCAATTAAATTAAGTTTTATACATCTCAAATATTAAACCTTCAGTTTGTTGCTTCTTTGATTATACTCAATTCACTGGCTTATCGGGAAAAGGACACATTCTTAAAATAGGGCTTGATTAAACTTTTTTTTTATTACTTCATTATTACTTTTCAATTAGTTATTCTGCTCTGACCACGTCAAACCTGCCTGTGACATTTACAGCCAAACATCTGTGGATATGTTACTGTGGTATCTCTGTGCATCTATATGTTTTCATTGGAAAACAAGGTGAATTTTTTAGCCCAGCTGTGGAGCTGGGAGTTGGTAAAAGTACATAATGTAAAATGCCCAGTGACCCATGAGTGTCTCAGTATAGCTGGATGAATCTCTAACGCCTCAGCACGAGATCCCCAAGCATTTCATCCATCAAGCCAGTCATATTTGTTTTTCCCTGCTGATTTTTAGACATTGCAAATGCAGTTTAATTTACATCTGAGCCTTGAGTATGTGCAGCCTTATGATGGATGACTTTGACCCCCCTTGTGGAGGACGACATGAAAGACCGACTGCGACTAACTCTGAGAACTTTTTACAGAAGCTTATCCCTGTTAGATACAGTGTGTCTGTCTTGAAACGGATAATGGCAATGCATCTTCCTTCGACATTTCCTGTTCCCTTCAGAGACAGAAAGCATAACCTCTAAAAATAACTGGAGAATATATCACACATGTGTGTGAAATGGGTTCAGTCTTGCATAATGGATTTGTTTTAACCTTCAGACAGGATGAAGCGTTCAGGGCTGTGAAAGTATAAGTGTGTTTGCATAAAAATTTCTGACGCTAATTCAGCTGCAGCTGCCAATGCAATGCATTTATTGTGCAGTACAGTCAACAATATAACAACTTTGTGTTCAATGATAGTCAATTGATGTGATTACATTTATAAATGTATAAATTACTACATTTAGTGTACGTTTACACGACAACGATATGCTTAAAATGGAGAACTTTTTCCTTTGAGTTTTCCTCGTACAGATGACACCACTGTCAAAACAATCCCCATTCATACAAATCCCTGAAAAATGCTGTATTCTGCTGGCAGGCCATTAGATGGCGAAGAAACACTATAAACTGAATGTGTAATGTGCATGTGCATGATATCATCATTTTCACAGATTCGTGTTTCTGTTGTTGTGTAATGGCAAGTTTACACTACAGGATTTAAAGTTCGATTTAAGCCCGATTTGCAAGTTAATGAGCTTGCCGAGAGGTCGGGCTGTGATCAGGGGAAAATCAGCGAGTGAACGGCGCATGTAACCCTTCTACCCAGGTCCAACCCACCCCACTCTGCGCGGGCCTCAAACCTGGGTCTCTGGCATGGGAGTAGGATGCTCCAATGAAAAGGCTAAAGGCTGCAACCTCTAATGTCAGTTGCTAGAGCAACTCTTGAAATCAGAGGAGTGAGGTTTACTTGTACAGTGACTACTAGCTGGCCTCCATAACACTCACCCCCCGAAACCTCACTCCCATCTGGGTCACGGCCCAATGTAACCCCTCTACCCATGTCCTACTCGCCCCGCTCTGCACGGGCCTCGAACCTGGGTCTCCGGCGCGGGAGTAGGATGCTCCAACGACGAGGCTAAAGGCTGCAACCTCTAATGTCAGTTGCTGGAGCATCTCTTGAGATCAGAGGAGTGAGGTTTACTCACACAGCGACTACTAGCTGGCCTCCGTAACACTCACCCTCCTAAACCTCACTCCCATCCGGGTCACGGCACCAACGTAACCCCTCTACCCAGGTCCTACTCGCCCGCTCTGTGCGGGCCTCGAACCTGGGCCTCCGGCGTGGGAGTCGGGCGCTCCAACGAGGAGGCTAAAGGCTGCAACCCCTAGCGTCAGTCGCTAGAGCATCTCGAGTTCGGAGGAGTGAGGTTTACTCGCATCGCACAGTGACTACTAGCTGGCCTCCGTTACACTCGCCAATCTTTATGTGTGAACTACTCAACGCATCAAAGAGGCTCGCTGACGCATCGCCGACACCTCTCAGACGCCAGACAAATATCTAGCATGCCAAATATCTGAAGCTGTCGGCCGACTCGATATCCTGTGGTGTTACGTGTCGATGAGCTTCAGCCAATGAAATATACACTGATGTCTATGGAAGCAGCAATAACAATCAATTCAAATATAATTTGCCAATGTTTATTCATATCAGATACACACTGTGTAAGTAACTCTAAAGCTCACTCACTCTATTGTTCCCCCAGTTCACTGGCCACATGTATTTCAGGACAGATGGATGAATTCACGTTTTTTAATATATATATATATATATATATATATATATATATATATATATATATATATATATATATATATATCAAGGTCATTACATAGGTTTTTAAATGACAAAACACTCACTTGTACATATTTGAGAAATGGAATATCAGATAGTTGATGACATGGTGAGAAAAGCAATACATATGTCATAACAGTCGCCTTAACTCTGGGAGGTCAGCCAGAATATTTTAAATTTATGTGTAAAAGGGTTATTTTTATTTTAATTAAATTGAATTCAAAATTTAATCTAATTTCCTCCCAACATCTATTTTCAAATAAAGTCATTGGGTGACAGTTGTCGTCAGCTCGTGTAGGGTGTAACCCCCTGTTGTGGATCATTTACATAGTGTCACATAGTTTGAACACCACAATGACTTCAAGACTCCACAGCAAGTCACGTAGTCTGAACAGCACAGCGTCATTTAATTTTATTGTCTGAGAGGCATTCTATCAGTGCTGATATTTATTATAACTGATATTTATTTATTTGGTGTTTGCAGACAAAATGAAAACGAGGGCTATAAACACACAGGGAAACACTGAGACTAAACGAGAAAATTAACTAGACACAGGTATAACACATGAGGGCAAATCAAAAGCCATGGCAACAGATTAATTAACACTTTAAACTGAACTGGGAACAGAGCAAAACTAAACACAAAGTCCAACTCAAGCAAAACATGAACAAAGATCAAACAAGACAGTGAGTAGTGTGAAGTGAAGCAGAGCAGGATTTTTTATTTATTTGTTTATTTTTATTTTATTTTTTTTAGAGTGAGGAGCAAAAATGTGAAAGTTTCACCTGTAGTGTGGGGTGGTTGGGTGATCACTTGGATCAGGATTTCACTCACCATTGGGCGGGAAATGGAAAACCAGGAATGGAAAAGGAGTGAGTTCTTTAAGCGTAAATATTGCTCTTGTTCCATTCACATATTCTGTTCCAGTCCATGTGTTGCAAACTTGCAAAACTTGATGCTTTGACTTTTTTTGCCATCATTTTCATTGGGTAAAATTTGGTAAAAAATAATTAAGAAACAGGAACAAACTTAGGTCACTAAAACGTACACTACTACTTTTATTCTCAGTTTGCATTTATTTGATCAAAAGGTACATTAAAAACTGTAATATTGTGAAATATTACCAATTAAAATATTTAAAAATTGCTAAAAATTTTTTTATATATATATATATATATATATATATATATATATATATATATAGAAAGCTGAAATTTCAGCAGCCATTACTTCATTCTTCAGTGTCATATGATCCTTCAGAAAACAGTATTATTCAGTATTATTATTATTATTATTATTAATTTATTTACTTATTTACATGATTCTTTGATGGACTAAAATGTATATATTATATATATATATATATATATATATATATATATATATATATATATATATATATATATATATATATATTATTTTATTTTATTATTTTTGTAACATTATAAATGCCATTACTGACAATTTTTTTTTTTTTTTTGCATCCTTGCTGAATAAAAGTATTAATTAATAATAATAAAAAAATATTAATGACCTCAAATTTTTGAACAGTAGAGTAAATTTCACTTCTTTTTTTGACAGTACAAAATATTTTTTAGGTAACCTAAACACAACATCTAACATCTAAATTCTATCAAGTGGTTCTGTCCCTGCCGCTCACTCCGTGCGACTCATCTTCCTTGCCTCAGGCTTCACCTTCACCAGATTGGCTTGAGGCCGAGTCCCCACCTCCACTTCGGGCCTCCAGAGCCACGTCTCCACCTCGACCTGTTAGCCCGTCACCATCGTCACCATCGCCTCCTCTGCCCATCTGCCCGGAGACTCTGCGTGGCTCCCTCGTCACTCCAGGTTGGCCTCTAGCGGGTCAACGTCCAGCTTCCACCATGGACTTCCGGGGTTTCAGCTATGCCTGCATCCTGCACCCTTACACCGTCATTGGGCTCCTTCCTCCCTACGACCTCCCCGTCATCCTCACTCACTCCAGCTTCGCCCGGTCATCCAAGTCATCATCGCCGCTTCTGTCCCACGAGCCAGCAGCTCAGTACCAGGCTTCCAGGCATCTAGTCATCGTTTAGTAGTCATCAGCTGTGTATTTAAGTTCCTGTCTGTTCTCAGTTCATGGTCAGTAATTGTTGTCGTAACGAGTTATGTTGTTTGATGTAAGCCTTCTCTATTTTTATCACCAGTAAATGCTATTTCTATCGTATCCTGTGATCACCATCTTCCTTCTTGGACTAAATGTTACAATTATCACATTATAATGTTTTTAATTCTAAGTTGTCAAGTCATCTGATATTTCTAGTACAATCGTGAGTGTGGTATTGATCTTTTGAATAGATAGATACTTGAATAACTCACCACTAGACTTCCCACAGCAGAGTAGGCTGCAAAGGCAAAGGGTTCAGTCGTGGATGTGGATGGCTGGCCACACCTCGCTCCGCTGGGCAGGTAACACTGGTTTCCAATCTTATCGACAATCGTGCTGAGGGCGGGTCCGGGATAGCTCAGAAGAGCCGTGTGATTAGTCACCTGGACATGTTTTAATCCGAGCTCCTCCCAACGCTGAGCGATGTACTTGACCTTGGACTCTTCTGTGAGATCAGACAAGCTGTCAAAGTCCCTGTGTCAAAGCAGACACAACAGGAAGGAAACATAAATAAATGCATCTAGTATTTTGCAAAGGCACCCCTTTACAACCTCAACGACAAGAAGACACTTAACAAAGCATTGATGAATATGTGCACAACTCATTATCATTAGTGTAATTAGCACATTGTTGACTTTAGGTTAACATTTGTTTTCCTCAAAGGTATTTACATGGTCTATTGACATGAAGCTGCAGCTAGAAATGTGGGACAGAAATGGAGAGAAGGCCTTCATAATTCATATTCTGGACAAGCTTCAGTTAATGTAACTGATGAATATGGCGGTGCAGGGAATCAATTGTCTTCTGAACAAACGGATGCACTATTAAAAAAGGATTGCCTGGAGAGAAAGTAAATTAGCAACAGACGGTTAAACATGAGAGTGAGAAATGAAGCGCTGCTAAGGTGCTCTGGCAGCTCGGCTTCGCTTATTTCTTACCCGTCACGGCACGAGGAAGGCACAAAGAGAAACACATTGTTATCTTGTAACTTGAAAACTTTGAGAGCTCTCAAGCCCATCAGCATGCCAAAGCTCACTCAGTGATTTTATAGGAGAAACACAGCAGGCCTGCCCATTCTCTCAATCTTCAAAACAAAATTAATTGAAGTGTAAAAGTAAGCCAAGAGCCTCCCGAGACTATAAATCATTCAACTGCATTTTTCCTTTTTATCCTCTATGATGAATTTGCAGACGTTGATCATTGCCACATGACAATAACAATATCCGTAACCTAAACACAAACTGGGACAGATTGTTCCTCTTCTCTGCTGACAAACAGATCTCTCATTATACTACTTTTTCAGGTGAAAGAGGTTAAATATTTTACAACAGTTCTAATTTTGACAGCACAAAAAGAAAACAAGAACATCTTGTCATATTTGTACTGCCTAATATGAAAAGTACACACTAAATCAACAGTATCTGGTCTGCTTCATGCTGAGAGATGTTTTATATGCACAACAAATATTCTGTATTAAATTCTAATCTGTTTTGTATTTGTATTGTTTATTTGCAAAGTGCACTGTGTAAAAAAGGGGTATTCATTGAATCTACAAATGAAAGCAACAATATGCATGTTATTTTAAGCTAACTTTATTTACTTAAGTACATTTCTTGACTGAACTTTGACCAATTTATTATTTAGATTTTACGTATTATTTCTTATTGAGTAATGTATTCATAAAAACAATGGAAATTAGTATATTGTTAGATTCATCTAGTGTTTTATATGAGAAACATACATGAAATATTGTAGAGTCACATACAGACCTCAATGAAACAACTGATAACAGGATCACAATTCAACAAACTACTAAACTTGACAGCAAAATCAACAAATAAGTTATGTAAATATTTCTGACAAAATATCAAATTACCATAATTATTCATGCCCCAGCCAAAACAAAACAAAACAAAACAAAACAAAACAAAACAAAACAAAACAAAACAAAACAAAACAAAACAAAACAAAACAAAACAAAACAAAACAAAACAAAACAAAACAAAACACAGATAAAACACAGATAAAAGCAGACAAAAGATAAAAAGCAGACATCTGATGTATGGTAAATGTCTTGTATGCATAAGGAAAACAAAATTCTACCAGACATTTAATCTAAACATCTAGACGCTTCATAGTAAAGGACATAGATAAACTCTAGACAATGTTCTTTCATATGGACAGGGTGGACAGAAAAGTTTTAAATTCCAAATTTCTGTCCAAAAATACTTCCGTTACAGAAGCAAGTAGTTTTTCGAGTTTTCTTCTAACATCTCAAGCACAAGACTCAAGCAGTGATTCAGGAGAGCGGACAAGCAGTCCAGCCCCACATTGAGCCACTATGACCTGACAGAGTGTGTCCAATCCCTCACGGCTGTGCTTGGGTGCCTGGGTAATCTAATTAAAAGCGTGCTCTGCATGAGTGGAGAGGATGATTCCTAACCTCTCTCAGGTAATGCTTCTCCAACCTCCACCCCCACTACAGCTGGCACAAGACTTAAATAGTAACCCAAGACATTACTTATGGACGAACCGTTCCTTCAAATGATTGTGTGACCAATTTTAGAGTGACTAGTTCGAAACAAATTACAAAGAAATGTCACTTTGTGGTGAATTAGAATGGGCCTACACTTAAAAGTCTAGGATAGGTGCTAAATAAAATGGGCTCAGTATAGAATTACTTTTATCATTAACAGCTTTTGCAATACCTTTCAAAAAAAAAAAAAAGATCTGCAAATTAATGTAAAAATAAAAACAGATCATTTGTTAAAAAAAAGGAATACATAAAGTATTAAAGGGTTAGTTCACCCAAAAATGATAATTTACTGACCCTCATGCCATTCCAAACGTAAACTTTCAGACCTTTGTAACACAAATGAAGATATTTTTACTGAAAATCTGATTGAATTGAGTGGTTTAGTCCAAATTTTCTGAAGAGACTTGATTGCTTTATATGATGATCAGATTTAATTTAGGCTTTTATTCAAAAAATCTAACATTTGGACTAAACCGCTCAATTCATATGGACTAGTTTTAGGATCTCTTCATGAACTGTTTGAAGCATCAAGTGGTAGTTGCAAAGCTGTCAATGGAGGGACAAAAATAACTTTATACATATGTTTCGAAGATGAACTAAAGTCTTACGGGGTTGGAACGATATGAGGGTGAGTAAATGATGACAGAATTGTCATATTTATGTGAAATATCCCTTTAAAATTCATCAATTCATGTTTAATTGCATTTCTATTTGAAATTAAAAACTTAAGCATAAAGTGTTATCTTTGATCTTTGAATAAAAATAAAGATAATTTAATCATTTTAGTTTTAATTAACATTAATAACCCATGGGCCCAGAACAAATTTCTCAAATGGAGTTTGAATGCAGTCTGTATGGAAATCAGGCTCAATTAACTGCAGAAGTGTAATACTCAGGAAAAAATGGTTTAGAACAAACCAGCGCAGAATGATTGAATAATATCAATATAGCACTGCCTTGCAACCACTATAATTGATGTAGAAAATGAACAGCTACACTTTAATTAGTGTTAACATAAAACTAACCAAGTTTTCCAGAAATCTATATTGCCATAGTTACATGGCTACCATTTATTCCAGCAACCAAATCAACAGAAAAATATTAGGATTGCTTTGTGGCAAAGCTCTGAAAGGAATATGTATTTACTATTTACTTTAAACTCTTCAGAATGAGCCTATTAGATGTACTTAAGATATTGAAAAAATAAATAAATAAAGAAAAACAAAGGAAACTCTGCCTGGATTCATTTCAAGTTGCCTTACATTCATTTGTGCGGCATGTACTTGCATAGCAAAACACTTGACTTAAAGGTGCAGTGTGTAAATTTTAGCAGCATCTAGCAGTGAGGTTGCAAACTGCAAATAACGGCGCACACCCCTCGCACCCCTGCTTTCAGAGAAGCTACGGTAGTCTGATCGACATGTCATTGTCTGATAGAGCAGAGAGTAGCCTGTGTGAAGCAATGAGGTTTCTTCGTACTTCTAACAAAGAACGTTCTCTGCTTCTAATAAACCAGACGATGACTACTACTACGTGCATATTCAACGTAGTGACGAAGCAAGCTGCCTCTACAAAAACAAATTTTGATTTAAAAGAACAGCATAGTAATTAAATGCACCCTGTAGAGTGTTTGTCCATTTAGGGCTACTGTAGAAACATGCCGGCACAAAATGACGACTTGACATGGAGGGGGACCCATGGTGTATGAGACAGAAATTACTCATTCTAAGCTAATAAAAACATAACGGTTCATTATGTAGGTCTTTATGTACCACTGAAAACGTAGTTGTATATTATATTGCATTTCTGTCAATAGTTCCTCCCAAATTTTACACATTGCACCTTTAAATGATTAGTTCGCTTTAAAATAAAAATTAGCCCAAGTTTTACTCACCCTCAAGCCATTCTATGTGTATATGACTTTCTTCTTTCTCATGAACACAATCAGAGTTATATCAATAAATATCCTGACGTGTCCAAGCTTTATAATGACAGTGAATGGGAAACAATGGGTATGAAGCTCAAGAAAGTGCATCCATCCATTATAAACATACTCTACATGGCTCCGGGGGGTTAATAATGGCCTTCTGAAGCGAAGTGATGCATTTGTGTAAGAAAATTATCCATATTTAACAAGCTCTTCCGTATTCAACTCTCACAGTTGGAAACGCTTACACTACGTCCTACGACTTTGTCAGTTATGCTTTCTTCCTAAGTTGAATATGGAAGGCGGTCTGGAGGAAGCTAGATATTTTACTTTATAACTTGTTGAATATGAATATTTTTCTGACACAAACAAATTGCTTTGCTTCAAAAGGCCTTTATTAACCCCCCGGAGCCATGTGGAGTACATTCATGATGGATCGATGCACTTTCTTGAGCTTCATACTCATTGTTTCCCTTCACTGCCATTATAAAGCTTGGATGCATAAGGATATTTATTAATATAACTTTGATTGTGTTCATCAGAATGAAGAAAGTCATTTACATCTTGGATGGCTTGAAGGTGAGTAAAGCTTGGGGTAATTTTCATTTTAAAGTGAACTAATCTTTTAAGCAGTACAGGTGAAACAAATAAGATGAGTGAATCCATAACACATGGTGGCATACATTACCTCATTACTCAGTCACTCAATATTTTCAATAAAAGATCAAACCAGTTAACTCTGGGTCCATTTATAATAAGGACATATCCTCTACTGTCTCTCCACTGACCAATCCCAGGAGAGATCAGATCAGAAGACAGTGAAGATAATCATTGCTCCTACCGTTCACAGCTTGACCAAATCCAACCTCTTGCTGAGCAATGTTTGTTCATGCTCTTCACAGCACAACCCAATGACTGATGCTGCTTCTTCCATCTGGAGAAAAGATCAGTCACTACCTTGCACAATCCAGGCTCATGGCTGACGCCGCTGGCTAGGAACAAGAGAAGTCTGCAAACCCTTAGACGGCAGATCCTTAACTCAGCACCATCTGTTATGGAGACTAATACAGACATCAGGAGAGAGGCTCTGCTCTCCTGTCAAGCTACAAAAATCAGCCATTTCCACACAGGAAGCCTGTCAACAAAGCAGCCAGATGAGGCATTATTTCTCCAAGTTTCAAAGCAATTCTGCTATCAGAATGAATAAACTGGTGTCAAACTACTACAATTTCCTTTGTTAGAAATATACCTCTAAATTGTGCTTTTGTGCAAGTGATTCAATCTTTATGTTGAGCAAATATAAGTAGATGAATGAATCCCTAGCCTTTTTAATTAAATACGGTTGAGTGGAGATGACTGACAGCTGATGCATCTTGTCTAAGACTGCAGGTGGCCACCTGGGTTTTGCTTGGGGTGAGGCCAGTGTGCCGCCAGGATGGCTATTGAACTGTGGCGGTGCTATTATGGATGATAATAGTGGCGGTACTGAGTCTCAGACCATATAAAGGTGCTTGGCTTTTTTTTGTCCCCCAGGGTCCTTCAAGGGGCTGTAGTGTGGTAGGTGAACAAAGAAAAAATATAGATAAATATCTGTGGAAGCTTTCACACCATTGAAAATGTCTGACCCTTCTGTCCTTCAAAGGAACATTTTAAAAGTGGTGATGCAGGGGGAATATATATTATATATATATATATATATATATATATATATATATATATATATATATATATGGGCCACATTTGACTCTCGAGTTAGGGGGGGCAAGAATTTTTTTTTTTTTTTTTTTTGCAGGTAAACATCTTTTTGTACCTGCATCAGCAAATTATTCGCGGAAGTTTTAAGCAAACAAGTTTAAGTTTGCTTGTTCTTTTTTTTTTACTTATTTATTTAATAATTCACTTAATTGTATTATCACAGGAAATGACGCGGACGATATCTGGAATCAGAGTTCATCATTTTGCGAGCAACTGATGATAAAGAAAAATGTCACGTCGCAATATTGATAATAGGTATTACGATTTTAAACCATGAAGCCGAGCCAGTTGATATCACACAAACAATGAGCAAACTTTGCATGAGAGTTATGCGGATGAAGTCTCACTAGAGAACAGTAGCGGCTCCTTGCCATAAATATAGGTAGGGCAGATTCTGGGTGTTAACGCTAGTTTATTATAAACATTTTGCAAGCTTTATATTCTAATCGCTGAACACATCAGACACACTTTTGGCAGAATTCGAATGTCCTTGCGTTATTCAGCCTGAGGGTGGCGCTCTAATGATGATTGACAGACTTTAGTACACACAACAACACATAAAATCTTAGAATTGTATTTATTGCTTTTGTTTTTAGAATATTGTTTTAGAATAGTTATGTAGCAATTCGAGAAATGAGCACGTTTAAATTAAAGGGTTTATACCCTTATTAATGTTATACGCTACTCCACATAGGAAGAACAGACATGACAAACAGTTACTGACCTGATGACACATATCTGAAGCGGACTGATATCGTCTTGGTCTGGAGCGAGGTGTACGTGAGGTGTGTTTAACCTGGAAATAAGCGGGGCAGCCAGAAATCTGCCACTATGGCTCTCTATGAGAGGGTGCTGCAATTCCATTTTTCACCACAGATTTACATAGGAAAGTTGTGTGGCGCTGTAGAGCTGGGATGGGGCTTCCCCGCTTAGTATTATGAATCCATGTGCTACAATTTAATATATCCAGCACACTTTACGACTTAAAGTAGTCTAGAAAATCTGAAAATTATTTGTTGCAGAATGCTGAACACATTTATAATGTATTATTAATTCAGTGTACATAAGGGTAGGCCTATATTTTAGGATTAATAATTTGTAAGGCTCTGCCCCACCTGCCCATACAGAGCCGCGGCTGGTACAGAAACTGAAAGTAAAAACCATAGACTGTGGTAAAAACTGAGCTTTTGGCATCTGTCGGCACATATCCTCTTAGAGACTATTAATTTATTTTCTTAATATTTCTCTTGTGGTCCATAGTGAGGAAAAAAAATGTAAAATTTTACGAAAATAAACTAGTTGTTTTTTAAATGAGGAGTATCCAACTAATCTTTTATCCTCACTCACAGCGCATCGGTTATGCGGTGATGCGCTATGATATTGTGGGGAAAATTAATTACAATATTATCTGAATAATAAAAGTAGCATAATAATAATAAGAAGAATTTAATAGCCCTGCGTGCCCCGTCCGATATACGCCACTGTGAAGGGATAAACGGCGTTCGGGCACGGCATCAAAGCGATTAACTGTTTTATCCAAATCCACATGCATGGACCGTCCAATGTTCAGTACTGCATGTCTCCTGTATCTGATGTTTATCATGTGTTTTCAGAAACGTTTACTAGACGGTGGACTAGCTTTGACTCTCTGAATAGTGGCCGCGTTTTTTGTGACCACGGTCTTTCCGCGCTCACGGGCAAAGGACTCGGAGTAGGCTATCTTTGAAAAGCTCGCGCTCAACTGTGTGCGTGAAGGAGCGATGGAGCTGTAGCCTACCCGAGAAATTTTTATATATATATATATATATATATATATATATATATATATATATATATATATATATATATATATATATATATATATATATATATATATATATATATATATATATTAACCGCTCCAAATTGTAGTGGACGAGCTGACGGCTCACATCGGGAAAAATTATGGGGGGGCAACTGTGTATATATATATATATATATATATATAATCCATTTGATTTGCTCTTTCAGTCCCTGAGAAACTGAAATCTAATTTGCATGTGGCATATCAATTACAAAGACAATGATCAGCGACAACATTAAAACATTGATGTTTCTTGAGCACCTAATCAGCATATTAAAATAATTTCTGAAGGATCATGTAACAATGAAGACTGAAGTACTGATTACTACTGATACATTAAAATACAACAGTTATTTTAAGATGTAGTAATATTTCACTATATATTATATATACATATTTATTTTTATTTTTTATTTTTTCATCAAATAAATGCAGCCTTGGTGAGCATAAGAGACATCTTTCATAAACAAAAACTGCACTGACCCCAAAATTTTAAATGGCAAAATTCTATTAAAATCAATCAATCAATCAATCAATCAATCAATCAATCAATCAATCAATCAATCAATCAATCAATCAATCAATCAATCAATCAATCAATCAATCAATCAATCAATCAATCAATCAATCAATCAATCAATCAATAAATCTTTTTGATGCTGTGTGATGCAAATTTGTTTGCCATGGCTGGGAATATTTGGCACATGTGGCATATCAGGAAAACAAAAAAGAAAATACAGATTAAAATTTTTATAAAGCAAAATGAAAACATGAAATTAAAATACTATGAATATGCACAAACAACATTTACAAATGCATTTAGGTCAATGACTCTTCAACATCCATTTAACACAAGCTCTCATGTAAAACACCAAAAAATTAAGCATAACATCTAAACAACTCCTATAATACATTGTTGTTGAATTTCTGCAGTTATGAGGAAAACAAAAGATGCTGAACTTTCCTTGAACTTAGAAAGGAGATAAAAGAGACGTTTGTCTGGCAAGCTGGAGGCTCTGAACGGATTTCTGATACAGAGAAGACATCTGCATCAGTAATGCAAAGTGATGCTCAAGTACGTCGGTGATCACTCCCTCTCTCCAAGTGGATCCATCCTAAAGGAAGCAGTGATATATAACTGGGTAGCTAGCAGCCCCGGGAGTCTGAGACACACGTTTAACAACTTACAACCAAGGCCTACAAAGCACTGTAGGATGAAAGGAGAGTGAAATTAATAAACATCGGACACCATTTTTTAGTTAGGAGTGTATAGTATTCAAGAACTGAATACACATTTTAAGTCATTGTTTTTTAAAACACCTACTCCTAATTCTACTGCCTCTTACCTCTGCAGTCAACAAAAGCATTGAGAAAGGCACTCATGGATTGCGTTTACTACAAACAGTACACAGGAAATGTGCAAGTAATACAAAATGGCTCAATGTATTGTGGATTTGTGGATTTAGTGCCTTTGTATAAAGCAGGGTTTCTCAAAGTGGTATTTGCAAAACCTTGGAGGTTCATGAGGAACTGCAGGGGATTGTGAGCTAATGAAAAGCTAATAATTAATGAAATCATAAAAAAAGCTAAATTAAAATAAATAATTTAAATATAAAACAATCAAAATAAAACACTTTAAATAAGATTAAATATTTTAAGAGCTTACCAGCATTCATTTGATCATTTATTTATTTTTATTTATTTATTTATTTTATTGAAATATTAAAGGGAAAGTTCACCCAAAAACATGTTTATCTGCTTACCCCCAGGGCATCCAAGATGTAGGTGACTTTGTTTCTTCAGTAAAACACAAATGATGATTTTTAACTCCAACCGTTGCGGTCTGTCAGTCGTATAATGCGTGTCAATGGCAACACCATCTATGAGAGTCAAAAAGCAGCTCTTGATGACATATTGATGTACTAAGACACGAAACGATCAGTTTGTGCGAGAAACTGAACAGTATTTGTATAATTTTTTACCTCTAAAACACCACTATGTTCAGCATCCAGTTAGTAAAGTCAGAAAACACGTTCTGATGACGGAAGTGATCTCTCGCGCTTATACTTCAATGAGTGTGAGATATCACTTCTGTTATCAGACCTCACTAGCCGGATGTGCAGGGCAGTTGGACATAGTGGTGTTTTAGAGGTAAAAAATTATATAAATTAGGACGTCTTAGGACATCAATGTGTCATCACGAGCCACAGGGTTGAATTTGCATTTGTCTGTACATGTTTTTTTTTTTTTTTTTACTCTTATAGATGGAGTTCCCATTGACACGCATTATATGACTGACAGATGGCAACGGTTGGAGTTAAAAATCATCATTTGTGTTCTACTGGAGAAACAAAGTCACCTACATCTTGGATGCCCTGGGGGTAAGCAGATAAACATCAATTTTTTTTATTTTTTTTGGGTGAACTTAAAATCTCAGGGGATTCTTTAAGTATATATTTTTGGTCAACATGTGTTCGCTCACAAAACAATTTGGCAATCCCTGTTGTATATTTTTTTTTTTTTGTAAAGTACTTTTAAATGATACATGCACACAATCACCATTAATATTTAAGAAACTTTTCCAAGAAAGTACCTAAAAGAACAAGATGGATAAGTACATTATTTAAATATAAAGCCTGAATAAAATAACAATAACTAAATAATTACAATTATTTTATTAAATATTCTAAATAAATAAATAAATAAACAAATAAATAAATACTGCATCCTTCAGAACTATGCAAACTGTATAAATTTTTTGTGTGTTTTGCAGCATTATTTCATAAAGCAATAAGCCCCAAGAAGCCGTGGTTTACAATGAATTTATAACAGCAAAGGGGGTTTTAACAATGCCCCTTATGCCGAGTTCAGACTGCACGATTTTCAAAGTAGTCGGGTCACTGTTCTTTTCACACTGCATGACTATCTTGGCCAGCATTCAGTCGCTGCAGTGTTCAAACTGCACGATGGATCGGCGACAGAAGGTTTCACACTGCATGACTTTACAATAGGAAGAATCGCCGACAACTCTGTCTGGCACGCAAACTACGTTTCACAACCAAAACACACGCGAGACATGACAAGGAAACAACGCGCGCAAGACCAGAGTTCTCACGTGAGACAGGCTCTGCGTCTCAATCAGCTCCCTAGCTCCCTAGGTAGTGAATCAGTACATAATAAAAGTGAATGTGGCTGATACCCTGATCAGTGCCTTGAACTAGGGAGCTGATTGAGACACACGGTGGGATTATTATTAAAAATAGTAGCCTGCATGAAGCTTGAAATACGAATTGCCTGTGCGCTGATTTGCAGCGAAAACAACAAAGAAAAGAAGAATATGGAGGAGGAAATGTTTGGGGAGACGCGAACAAGGATTGTGTGTTCTGCAATGACAGTTGGAGCTGCCAACATAACTTTTCAATGTGCTGCTGTTGCGGATGGTCAAGCAAATGTTTGTGCTTTGTTTCTGTTTGATAGTAATGTTTATGTGAATGAAGCCATGCTTGCTGATATTGTGGTCTATAACTCCTCCCCGAACTCCCCGCTGCTCTGTATCTTGCTCTCTCATTGGCTGTCAGTCATCGTCAATGTAGTTTTCAGTCAGAACACTTTTCACACAGCAGGATTTTGAATCGCCGACAGGTCCAGATATTTAGCATGCCAAATATCTCACGGGCGTCGGCGACTTGTCGGCGATTCTCTCAGATCGCGTCTTTGCTCATTCACACTGCGTGATTGTCACTCGCGTGAACGAGCTCCGATTTGCCTGTGATTTCGGGCATTTGTCGGCGATTTCTCAAAACCTGTCGGCGAGCCAAAATCGGGCCTAAAATCGTGCAGTCTGAACTCGGCTTTAGCTGTTATAAATTCACTGTAAACCATGGCTTCACGGGGCTTATTGTTTTTATATAAAATGGTTACCATGCAATACAAATATTAAAGCCAAAAAATATGTATCAATGCAACTTTCATGAAGTAAAATCATTAAAAGGCTTCCTTCTGCTGAAAAAAAAAAAAAGTGAACCTGACCGTGAACAGCAACAGAAGTTACATTTATTATGCCATTAGATGGTGGCAAAGATTGTCTTTATGAGCAAGTCACTCAGTCGCAAAGACTTTTATTTTGTATATTGAAACTTGTTGTGAACATGGAACAAGATGCAAATGACAAATGCTTTGACTAGAACTGTCAGTGTCAGCAGAGCACGGGAAAACCCATTAAATGTTAAAAGGACAGGATCGCAGCAGACATTCAAATGGATTTTTTATTATGAACATAGCACTGACCTGAAGGAAAATGCTACATTTGGATGCATGTAATACACTTGGTCACTAGATATCTCTCTCACAATACTCTTCTACATAATGCAGTAAGCTTCAATAAACAAAATCAATAGAGAACAAACATATGTTTACGTTGCTAAGAGTAGTTGCTAAGACAGACGCAACATACACTTTCAGTGGCGCAGCTATACTTATGTAATGCAGTCAGCTGTATGTTTTCAGGAGTTTTACAACAGCTTAGAATGTGGCTCAACCAATCAGAATCAAGGGGCGGAACTATTGTTTTATAATTTTAATTATAAAATAATAAACCAGAGGCAAAAACAGCATGTGCAAATAAATGTGCTACCAGTTGATGGAACTCATTCTTAGTAAATCCTCCTTATATCAACCTACGGTCTTCATTCATCTGGAGCGTCTTGGTAAGAGGGGACAGCTTAACGTAAGCACAAACAAGAATATAAAGGAGTCAAACAATAAAAAAGACAGAGAAAAGGAGATTAGAAGTTGAGTAAAGGACGAGCAAGAAATGAAAAAATAAAGAGCAAGAACGATGTGAAGTAAGAAGATAAAGTCTGAATGTGACCAGTATAATGAGATTCCTTTAAAGACTCAGCACTCTCTAGTCAGTTGATGGTTAATAGATTTATTTTGACCTTCTTCTACTCAATACCACCATTACACAGCTGCTGAACGGCAGGTGTCTTTAAATTACATCTAACGTTCTGAACATGAGAGCAAGGCCATGCGAAAAACACAAAGCCACTGTGAGAGTGTTCCAGAGTGGCCTCCTCACCTCACAGCCTCACACTACCTGGCCTCCTTAACAAACTCCTTTTGGCAAATCAATCGTTTTTCAGTGAGACACTGTCCTTTCACACAGATCTCACTGTTGCTCAAAGAACAGCCTGTACTGGCATCCAAACAAGCCAGTGTGTGAAAGGAAGAGGTGTTTCAGACCTTAATCCAGGGATTACTGGAGCTTCTGCCCTTTGGCTGAGCTTTGGCTCACAGCTTTACTCTTGTCCCGTTCTCTCACTTTCTCCCATATATTGTTTTTATAGAGCCCAAACAACTAATCGATAATGAGAATGATCGAAAACGAATGTTTTATTCGTATAACAAACAGGTCTTTAAAAAAAAAAGAAAAACAAAAAAAAGTAGTTTACTTTTTATTTTTTTTTATTAAATTTTAAATCAGTTTTAAAATGCATAGCATACATTTTATTCATACATACACTAGCGTTTAAAAGCTTGGGGAGGTAACATTTTTAAAAAGTTTATGAAATATAATTACAGTTTAAAGTAACTCTTTTGAATTAAATGTAACTTCAGCAAAGCTGAATTTTCAGCAGCCAATAATCCAATCTTCAGTGTCACATGATCCTTCAGAATTCATTCTAATATGCTGATTTGGTGCTCAAGAAACACTATTATCAATGTTGAAGCAATGTGGAAACTGTGACATGTTTTTGTTAGAGATTTTTGAGGAATGGCAAGTGGATAATGAGGTGACTCGCAAACGACTGACATATCTCTCTTTTCAAACTACACAAACATAGATTATTTGTTTTCGATTTGACTTGACGTTTTCAACGTTTCTTTGGACATATGTCTCATGTTTCTGAGGGAACATCAGAATGGACTTCATTCAGATCACACATCATGCTAGTTTTCTTTATTTTGCAAAAAGCACAACATTTAGTTTTTACTGTTAATGTGCACCAATAAAAGTAGACATTCTGTAGTTTCAATCGATGTATTACTTTTGTCTGTATGACAAAAAAAAAAAAAAGTATTTTAAGTCGATTTTGCTGCTATGTGAAGAAAATCCAGCAAAACGTGCCGGCGTGTTTCCCGACCCCTAAGTGTTAAAAGAATAAAATTGAAATCTTACTGCCCTCATGGACAAATGTACAAAAGTATTGGGGTACACCAGGGGTAGGCAAGTTCAGTCCTAGAGAGCCGCTGTCCTGCAGAGTTTAGCTCCAACCTTAATCAAATACACCTGAACAAGCTAATCAAGCTCTTCGGGATTATTAAGGCTAAAGGCAGGTGAGGGTTTTTTTCAGGGTTGGAGCTAAACTCTGTAGGACAGCGGCTCTCTAGGACCGGACTTGCCTACCCCTGGGGTACACCAATACTGTGTGTATAAAATAAAAAACAAAGTTGCATATTGTTTGAATGGAATAACTGACAGATTTTTTCAATTATCAAAAAAAAACTTTTCCTCCAAAAGTTTTTTTTTTTTTTTTTTTTTTGGTCATGACCTATAGCCTTTGCTTACAGTTTGACACTGAGAAAGTCTCATGGAAGCTTTTGAATCAAGTCAACTCTGTCTCAGTATACTGGCTAGTAAAACTGGGCCAGTGTCCTTCAGTAGCGGTACAGCCGTAACATTGTGTCCGGCCATCTATAACACCAACAGTAAGAGTGGATAATGGAAAGGTATAAACCATTTTTGAAACATAGAACATTATATAGTATATATTTATATTATATTATATTATATTATATTATATTATATTATATATCACACAGATTTTATTATCTGTTCATTAAAGTAAAAACAAGAATCTATAGTTAGAAATACAAGAGGTCATGTAATTGTATAGGTGACAGAGTAAAAAAACAAACCTCAAAATCTGAACATGGGTCTGGAGCCAAAAGTCATGGACATCATTGGCATCAAGAAAATATTTTTTGAAGAATGTACAGGTGTTGGTCATATAATTAGAATATTGTGAAAAACTTTGTTTTTTTATTGTAAATTATTTAAAAAAAAAAAGAAACTTTCATATATTATAGATTCCCTACATGTAAAGTAAAACATTTTAAAAGTTTTTTTTTTTTTTTTTTTTTTTATTAGAGTGTACAGCTCATGAAAGTCCAAAATCCAGTATCTCAAAATATTAGAATATTTACATTTGAGTTTCATTAAATGATCATCCCTACAGTATAAATTCCGGGTATCTCTTATTCTTTGAAATGAGTAGAATGAAGCCGGAGTCAGCACATCAAGAGTCACCACCAGGGCCTGAAGTTAACTTTTTTGACCACCTGCCACAGTAACTTTTTACTAGCCAGTTTTTTTGTTTTGTTTTGTTTTTTTGCCTCATAAAGGTGAAAAATAGAAAATCACACAAACATTGTTCTTTAACTTGTAAGAATACACATTTAAGTGCTGTCAAGTTATTAACGAAATCATTAAAAGTAATAACTCAGACTATATTTTTTAAAATCTTTTTAATTAATTGATTTGCTGTGTCACACAGACATATTCATATGTCAGTCATATATACTGACTCCAGCGCATGCACGCACGTACACACACACACACGTCTGGTTCACTATCTTTGTGGGGACTCTCCATAGACTTAATAGTTTTTATACTGTACAAACGATATATTCTATCTCCTTACACTAACCCTACCCATCACAGAAAACTATGCATTTTTACATTTCCAAAAAAACTCAGCTTGTGTACCCATGGGGACCTCTATTTAGGTCCCCACTGTGACACGACTCGAGTCCCCATGAGTCTGTGTGCATTCAGGTTGAGGTCCCCACCGGGATAGAAAAACGGGCACACACACACACACACACGCACACACACATACACACATACACACACACACACACACACACACACACACACACAGTGCTAACTCAACATATATAAGTTAGACCTAAATTACCGCAGCTCGTATGTAAACAAATCACACACGGCTGTGTTGATGGCTGATTTAGTCAGTAGACAGTTCCTGGCAACTGTTAATTACAGCCTTCAGGAACCGTTAAGCAGAACTAAATTAATATTAATATTAATATTAATATATTAATATTACTATATTAATATTTCTGGTAAAGTTACCGGGTACCGGACATTTTCTCACTGGTTCTCAACTCCCAATATACACACGCACACACATCTGTGTAACTGTCATTGTACAGCAGGGATGGACAACTCCGGTCCTGGAGGGCCAATATCCGGCAGAGTTTAGCTCCAACCCTAATCAAACACACCTGAACCAGCTAATCAAGGTCTTTAGGATTAGTAGAAAGTTATAGGCAAGTGAGTTTTTATCAGGGATGGAGATAAACTCTGCAGGACACTGGCCCTCCAGGACCGGAGTTGTCCATCCCTGTTGTACAGTAACCAACGTCCACTTTGCTTTATCTCATCTCATCCCATCTCACCAACAGTTTAATACTTCCTCGCACATCCAAACGTAGTCAGAGAAGGGCCTCATCTTCTTGCAGATCGCGTGAACGTTCCGAAATTGGAGTCGCATCCTCTCAAACTGCGCTGCTTTCATGGACGTCAGTGCCTTGACCGCAGCGGTCTCCTCCGGAAGTGCAGTCTTTGCTATTTTGCAACTTATCGTGTGTAGGTGGCTTTTTGATGACTCGTGTTCCTTAATTGCTTCTAATTTTAAGTTTTTAGTCCCGATTACAAAAGGATTTGACTTCGCTTTCTCTTTCTCATCAGACGCAAAAAACGCAAAAAACAACAACTAATGAACCACTCAATTCTCACTGGATACCCGCCAATGGGGCAGGTAGATTGACAGTTTTACCCGCCAATTGCAAAATTCACCCGCATTTGGCGCGTGGTCGGGTGTTAATTTCAGGCCCTGGTCACCACACTCGGACATCTTCAGGAAAAGGACTACCAAGCCACTTCTGAAACAGAAAAGACGTCAGAAGCATCTTACCTGGGCTAAGGAGAAAAAGAAATGGACAGTGAAAAGTGGTCGAAAGTCCTCTTTTCAGATAAAAGTAAATTTTGCATTTCATGTTGAAATCATGGTCCCAGAGTCTGAAGGAAGACTGGAGAGGCACAGAATCCAAGCTGCTTGAAGTCTAGTGGGACGTTTCTGAAGTCAGTAATGATTTGGGGGGGCTGACGTCTGCTGGTGTTGGTCCATTGTGTTTTATCAAGTGCAAAGTCAATGCAGCCATCTTCCAGGAGATTTTGGAGCACTTTATGCTTCAATCTGCTGACAAGCTTTATGGAGATGCTGATTTCCTTTTCCAGCAGGACTTTAGCACCTGCCCACAGTGCAAAAACCACTTCCAAGTGGTTTGCTGACCATGATATTATTGTGCTTTATTGGCCAGCCAACATGCCTGACCCCTGAATCTATGGTATATTTTCAAGAGAAAGATGAGAAATAGTTGATCCAACAATATACAGATGATCTGAAGGCTCAATAGTGCCTCAGTAGTGCCACAGGCTGATCACTTCCATGCCACACTTCACTGATGCTGTAATTTGTGCTAGGAGCAAGTCATTTGCTGTAATATGTGCTGCCGACCAAGTATTGAGTGCACAGATTAACATACTTTAAAGAACTTGAACTTTTCTGTTTTTCAAATCCATTTTTTGATTGATTTTAGGAAATATTCTAATATTTTGAGATACTGGATTTTGGACTCATGAGCTGTATGCTATAATCATCAAAATAAATAAATAAATAAATAAATAAATAAATAAAACTTTTGAAATGATTTACTTTACATGTAGGGAATCTAGAATATATAAAAGTTTCATTTTTTTTTAAATAATTTACAATAAAAATAACTTTTTGAAGATATTCTAATTATATGACCAGCACCCTGTATGTTTTTGTCCATAATATGCAAGTCAGTAACATAACTTTTATCAAACGTAAACAAGAACCACTGAGGATTAAACTTGGTTGTTTAATGACCATGTCGTCATATCTGATTTTTGAATGGATTCATTGATCAATGATTCGATTTGAGAGTGCGTGAAGGTGTACATTTTGATCTGTTCATCATACAAATTGATATTGCTACTTTTAAGGTTTTTTGGAGCTTGAAAGTTTTAGACCCCATTGACTTTCATAATATGGACATAAAAAGATGAAGCATTCTTCAGCATTTTAGAAAGTCAGAGGTTTGAAACAACACGAGGCTGAGTAAATAATTAATTATGCCTTTAAACTGCGCAGATTGGCTTTGTGCACACAATTTTCATAATTTCAAAACTATTCTTTAAAAGAAAAAAAAAAACATCTAAAAACAATATATATATATATATATCTATATATATATATATATATATATATATATATATATATATATATATATATATATATATATATATATATATATATATATATATATATATATCTATATATCCATATCCATGAACTCATTGCTATTAGGCCTACATGTGACAATACACACAATTCTGAATAAACAAATGAAAAAGATTAAAATATGTCTTTTAAACAATCCAGGCAAACGTTTAGAGCTTAATCGTTCGTTTCTTTTCTTAGAACAGTTATCTGGCACAGCTCAGATCAATAAAACAACCGTCAAACCAGCAAAACTTTTGGGCCTCTAATTACTATTATAAATCAATTGTTCATGAGCAAAAGCTCCCTCCACAGTGGGTCCCGTTCGGCCCTTCCTACATCTTCATTCATCTTTATAAGAATGCTGTAATTGGCTTAATTTTGGAGCAACTTTGCAGTAGTTTCAGCCACTAATCACAGAGAACTGTACTGTACTGCACACAAGGGGATAGAAGGGGCAAAGGAGGACAAAATAAATGAAAAAAAACATTTATCCAAGCTCATATCTTCAACAGCAGGCTTACGTTTCAATGGCTTCACAAGAAAATTAAGTTATTTCTAAGTTACTATGGTACATGGTACACTTCCTTTAATAACAGTCATAAATTATAAAAAGGTTATCAGAAGTGTGCCATTGAGAACTATAACAAACTTCATCATCATGAAATCCATGAAAGCGCCACATGCACAGAATATTACACCATCAAACCCTCAGAGAGCTTAAGTGCTGATGAGAATCCAATGCATAGACTTGCAAACAATGTTATAAATCATTTTGCACATTCTTAATCATGAGTATTTTCTTGGGAATAAGCAGTGTGAACGATTGTAGAGTTAATAAGATATAAATTTTGTATTAATTGTCTTAATTGCACAAACAAAATGAAAGGAAACACTGAAAATTGACTGTGGTAAGAGGAGTCACGACTGGTGCATGTTGATGCCTCTATAGGCTCCCACAGCATGTTAATGTGGTAGAGGTGGGTGTGCGTGTGTGTTTAAGTGTGCGTGTGTGCATGGGTGATTGATGGTCTCAAAACCATAGCCCTGTGTGCAATGCCCTGGGGACCCAACCATAAACACACAACCTCGGCTCAGCAATGTATCTGAGCCTCTGACAACCCTCTTTCCCTCTTTCCCAGAACTCCTGCTAACCTTCCCTTTCTTTGCCACCATCTCATTTTTTTCTCTTTTCTAAGCTTAAGTACAGGTCTCCACCGCAAATATGCAGTAATTGTCCTCACTTTCCTGCATTCTGCCACATTAGCACCAAGCACCACATTAAACCCGGTATGTGTAACAGAGAATGCATTATGGATCAATGAATGCAAAAGGGGATTTGTGAGGCTATTAGCACTTCAAAGGGCCAAACAGAGGAGCGGCGATGCGGTACAGCGTAAACACAAAATGGCGGTGGAGATCAGACGACCAGGTGAGGAACTTCCAGTGTAAAGGGTCACCGTTATCACTCCCAACACACATTGGCGGTCTTTGTGATAAGTGAAATATTATTTGCAAAGAACTGACTGACTGAGAGCAGAACTGGTTTTTACAGAGACTGGCAGAGAAGGAAAGGGACTTGAACACTTGAGATTCTGAGGGCAGCTGGAGGATGGAGAGGTCTTTTCTCCCTGAACTCACAGCTGGTCTTCCCAAGGGCCTTAAAGTGTGGAAGTGACACTCCATTTAAACTCTACACTGTGAGTGTGTGTCTGTGGTCATTCAGTCTCTGTAGGAAAGGCTGAAGATTATTAAATGTGAGTACAGAAAACAGTGGGCCAGGATTCTGAACCCTGACGGAATGTGAAATTAGGGTTAAAGAGACATTTGAAGATGTAATTCAAATCTCTGATGAATGATTCTTTGTAGGGATACACTGATATTAAAATTCTGGCCGATATTCAATCAATGAATCAATGAATTAATTAATTTATCAATGAATCAATCAATGGTAAACGAAAGTTCAAACAGGTTTACTTGAGACACAATAACCAATGAAGTTGGTTGAAGCACATTTGAGTTTCAGTTGACCATGATGTGCTCTATGTATGTGTGTTGATCTGTGTTTGTAATGTATGTTAAATGTTACCCAAGGTTAAGCATAATATAAAAACCCAACATGTTTATTTGTAGACTTTGTGGTCTAAATTTATGGCCATTCAAAATATTATTTCAAATCCACTGATTATTTCTAAATCAAAAGGGCTCGTTGTTTCAAACTGGTATGTTGTAAACACGACTCCACTGGTGCTCCCTGAGTGCCAGAAAATTGTGTGGAAACCACTCAACTGGACTGAAACTTTTGATTTGTGGATAGTGATTGCCAGTTTTGTTTGCAGTTTTGATGATTAATAAACAACTGTGGGCGGTTTGTGGGCATGAGGAGACACTAAACTTAACCTTGTTAGCAGCAAATGCAAATATATAATCTAGACCTTACCCTAGTTCACCGCTCTGAAATAGAGAAAAAAATTTGCCTTCCTATAATGTTTATTAAGATGTATTATTATTTAATTAAAAGCATAAACAAAAGGTAATGCACTTTGCTCTATTAAAAGAAACACACTTTCTTGATAAATGTGCATTTCATATAGAATTTGTTTTGTATTTGTTTTCTTATGCTCAAACGCCTCTATTAGTTCCAGATACTGTGTGCTAATCTCTTCATCATTTTAAAGGAACTCATTTGGCTGGGTTTGCGGCACACTACAATTGCTCAGAACCCTCTGGGAACCTGCTCCAGCATTGCAGAGGATTAATCAATGTCATCATCAGGGGGAAGCAATTAAAACCCAGGGCTACGAAAAGCAACTGTGTAGCCCAGATGCAGAGATATAGGGAATAGAAGAGAGGGTTCACTACAGTTAGATATGGACACAATTTCTCTGTCCCAAAACATAGGCAACATTTAAGGCATTACATACTCCTGACAGAGGCTTATCCAAATAGTACCAATATACCTAGTTTAAAGCTGCAGTCCATAACTTTTTTTGGTTAAAAATGATGCAAAATCAATTTTTGAGCAAGTACTTAACCAGCCAGTACTCAAAACTATCTCCTCACCTTAGCCTGATTCTCAACGGTAAGCTTGTAATAATATTTTTTCAGCAGGAAATTCGAGTATGCCGTCGTTCGTCTTTGCGTCATTATGTCACGTCTGTTTACATAAAGGAGTCCCAGCTAGTAGGCTATATCGTGAGGATGCTGCAGGTGACGGATCATTTTTAGCCTTTTCTCACAGCAGCTAGAATAATTAAACTTTTTGATTGCGGATTGTATGGTATGGCAAATTAACGTTAGTGATTACACTGTACAGAAATTGAAATCTACAGGTAATGTTAATACACACTAAATACACATAGGGCCAGTTTCACAGACAGGGCTTAGGATATTTAAGTAGCTTTTATAAACACCCTAGAAAAAACAAAAAACAAAAACATTACTAGTGTACATCTTGACACAAAACAATGGCAATAATGTTAACGTTAACAATTTGAGAAAAAGTATGAAAATAATAATTGCATGGTTTGATGTGATATGAGCTAAGCGATCGTTAGATTTAATCACCATTGGTAGCACGATTTATTGTAATGCTTTTTTTGTTTTTTCCTCAATTGGTCAGAACAAAAGTGGCAGATTTTTTACTTACTTGTTCAAATGATTTCTGGTGAAAATTATTATTTTGGTCATACTTCCAAGACTACAATCTGTAATTCCGAAGTATAATATCCTGACAGCCACACATTCTTCTCAAAACATTAGATTCATCCGCGCTGAGGAGACATGCCGATGCACAACCCACGTAAAGATGATGGCCTCATGGGCAGCGCGCCGACATGTAGCGCCAATGCGCTTCGGGCGACCCGAGTTCGAGTCCCGGCTCCTGTTCCTTTCCCAATCCCGTCCCCCCTCTCTCTCCCACTTTGCTTCCTGTCTAATCACTGTCCTATCTTAATAAACGGCAAAAATAAATCTTTAAAAAAAAAGATGATAATTCCGCAACTTCAATTGCAGGTTTCAAAGAGAAATGGTGATGAAGAGGAAAACCTTACAGACTGCAGCTTTAAGCCAAAGTCTTTATTCTAAGCATCCCATGTATACTTGAAGAAGGCAATCCCAGAAAGCAGTGTGAAATTTCGACAAAATGCAGGCATTGTCTATTATCAACAGTGTGAAGCACAGCTCACCCACAAGTCGATGAAACCAAACAGATTTCTGTTTATCAACACAGCAAATCCATGTGACCAACTTAAACATGAAATTTGTGTGGGGAAACCTTTTCCATCATGCAAAACTCTGGATAGCGTCTATTGAAATTCTATTGATGCCTATTGAAATTACTTTGCCAAGCAACAGTTAATATTACCACACTTTTAGAAGTTTAAAAATCAACTGTGAATCAAGTTTCTTGTGCAGTTTGCCATTTGTTTCTCCCTTTAACATTCCAAATAAATCACTTGTAAGGTTCCACAATGTTTACAATGGTTTCTCAGAAGGCAGCTGCCAATGTATGCAGCACGCTAGCTTTCCGAACAGAGCAAGTATGTCCTGTGCATTATAAAAAACAAACAAAAAAAAAAATCTCCAAGGCCTTTATGTCAATATCATTAAAAACTACAGAAACAACATCCCGTGAGCCGAAGGTCCAAGGTACAAGAAAAGACCTTGCACGCTCATTATAGCTTTGCCTAGCCAATGAAATAGCATCTACGAGGCTAATGAGGTCAGTTCTGGAGCGTTAGACCACATCTACAATCTTCGCCTCTCCACACTGTTTCATCTTCAGCCACTTTTGCATTAATGGAAGTAAGCATTCACGCCTGAGCCCTGCTTGTGCCCTCTCCATCATAAATATGATTTGGGTTTTGTTTTTTTTTGTTTTTTTTCCATTGAAATAAAGGTCAGGTGGTCTCTAAGACATACTCATGCTATGTTTTAGAGGGAGAGGGAGCAGCTGGGGAACGTACGTGGAAACACTGCATGCTCTTGCGCAAATGACACTGTAGAAGCAAAACGCTTATGGAAGGTTCTGTCCAACAACACAACAAGGGTGGTGAAGTGTCTGCTTGGTGATGTAACAAAAGCGTAAGTCTTGTTAAAATGACTGTCTTGGAGCGCAAGTCTTGTTAAAATGACACTGAGAGGTACAGTTTTGACCTCATTATGCCTTTTGGATGCGATCACTCACGCCCTGATTCGTACAAGGCTAGATGAAAGCATGCTTTCTTGGGCTAGTTATAACAAGGAGAACACTTCTTAGTCTGGAAGCGTACAGAAAGTGTGACTTTGATTAAATGACTTCTGAGTAAATCTGGGCTGCTGAGGGAACAAGTACTGGCTTGTCTGTAGTTTTGGATAATCAAATTAACTGTCAAAGCTATTTCACAAGCTACAGTTTAAGGTAGCATCCCATGTTTTGTATCTCAAAAAATAAATAAATAAATAAAATATTAATAGGTGAAGGGAATAACACTAATTATCTCTTCATCACGGCACCTGTTAGTGGGTGGGATATATTAGGCAGCAAGTGAATATTTTGTCCTCAAAGTTGATGTGTTAGAAGCAGGAAAAATGGGCAAGCGTAAGGATTTGAGTGAGTTTGATAAGGGCCAAATTGTGATGGCTAGATGACTGGGTGAGAGCATCTCCAAAACTGCAGCTCTTGTAGGGTGATCCTAGTCTGCAGTGGTCAGTATCTATCAAAAGTGGTCCAAGGAAAGAACAGTGGTGTTCTGCCCATGTGGACAAATCCATAAGATGAGCTACTGTTGCTCAAATTGCTCAAGACGTTAATGCTGGTTCTGATAGAAAGGTGTCAGAGTACACAGTGCATCACAGTTTGTTGCGTATGGAGCTGCATAGCAGCAGATCAGTCAGGGTGCCCATGCTGACCCCTGTCCAGCGACGAAAGCGGCAACAGTGGGCACACAAGCATCAGAACTGGACCACGGAGCAATGGAAGAAGGTGGCCTGGTCTGATGAATCATGTTTTCTTTTACATCACGTGGATGGCCAGGTATGAGTTTGTCACTTTCCTGGAGAACACATGGCACTAGGATACACAATGGGAAGAAGGCAAGCTGGCGGAGGCAGTATGTTATGCTTGATCAGTGTATATATAACCAACATCTTTAAGTCTGTAGTTTTATATTTAACCATTGTTTGTAATTCGATTATGTCTTTCACAATGCCTCAAGGGAGTGTAATTCTTTCCCTCATTGAAGTTGTTAAGTACACAGTCTTGTATTTTTGTCAATTTCCAAATCCTTTTTTTTTTTTTTTTGCTTCAATTAAATTGTAGTATGTTGTAATCACCTAACAACTGGTCATCTTGGTTCATGGCTTATAACTTCCTATATGAAAAAAAAATCCTATGGGAAACAACAAATGGGAAATATACTTCTGGAACCAAGGCCACTGAAATAGTCGGTGTGGTAGAGCACAACAAGTAGGGCACCATTTAGTTTAGTAATCTACCAAAAATGTGGACAGTAACTGAGTGAACAAGTGCCAGTTTGTCTGTAGCTTTGAAAAATCAAAAGAAACTTTCAAAAGCTATTAGTTCTACAAACAGGGCATAGAATGTATTTAGCCATTATTTAAATCTAAATTATATATCATATCTCTAACAAACAGGTTTTCAAGCATGCTTACACCCTCCGTCTTACTCAAATGAGCAATGCTGACCTTTATTTGACAAGATAAGGCAGAGAATACTTCCTGCCTTGATGGCCTAGATAGATATTTTTGTGTGTGGCAATCGCTATCAATCTCCACAGCCCTTAAGCAATGCACACTTCAAACGAGAGCGCTACATGGGGTTTGTCATTGTAGGAGCACAGAGGATATTCAGGCCCTGAGGTGAAGGTTGCCTCTCTAGAAGTAAGAGAACCACCAAGATGTTCATTTGCTTCAGGCACCTTAACAACATTTTCTGCAGATACAGAGATCCCAACCTTCCACACGTGTGATGTGGGCGAGTTTTTTTTTTTTTTTTTTTTTTTTTTTTTTTTAAATCCTCGGTAAGTCTTTGCACTTATGGAGAAGTTTAAAAAAGCAGATTTTAAATCGGTTAATGCCATTTGTGGGAAGCAGCTCAGAGAATGATAAAAATTCGATTCCTCGTGTGTTCTTCCTATTTGCCAAAATCAGAATCAGGCTTGCTACTGTCTTAAATAAATGATAAAATAAAAATAAAATAAAATAAAAACTAAAATAAAAGAGTTAAAATATTAAAATTATGTCACAATTGTATTGCCTGTATGTCTTTCCAAACACATGTGATTTTATTTCTTCTGTGAAACACAATGAATGAGACACTTTTTATCCATGCAATTACAATGAATGGGGCTGGAGCTTTCAAGCTTCAGAAATAATGTAAAAAACAACATAAAAGCATAATAAAAGTGGTACATATATCTCTCGCACATTATATTCCAAGTAAAGACGTATGATAACTTTATGTGAGGAAAAGACTGAAATTTAATTATTCACTGAAAATCTAGCAAACCATTGTGAACAGATGATTGAGTCAGTAAAATGAATTTGAAAACAATCTGACTTAAATAATGATTCATTTACAAATCAGGCCATTTGTCACACAATGGCAGAATCATATGGCTTCAGAACACTAAAATTGTTGTGCATATTGGCTGCTTTTATGGTTCTTTTGTTTCATTTTTTAAGCTTTAGAGCTCTATTTATTGTATTGTTTGGAAAAGAGCAACTAGCACATTTTTCAATATATATAATTTTGTGTTCCACAGAAGAAATAAAGTCATAAAGGTTTGTAAAAACTATTTCTACTGAACTATTTCTTTAATTCATATCATGTATTCGTTCCAGTTGGCTGGAGAGTTGTGTCCGTGTGTGTTTGTGTGAGCCAATCTGTGTGGAAGAATGGCAAAAAGAACCTCTCAAGCAGCATTTTACAATTTTACTTCTCAAGACAATCCCTATTCTCTTCCTCATGTCTCCCAGGTACTGAACACAATCAGACTCTGTCCTGCTGCATTTCACAGCAGTGGCTCTGGGGATATCTAAATATCTCTCTCCAAATCTCCATTCTCCAACAACATACAAGAGAATTTGATCCAAACTCCTAAATCTACCTCTTTCTTTCCAATAATACTTGTTAATCCCAACTCCCAAAAACATGAATTGCATCACTTAAAAGCACATCCCTGCTTAGCACATATCTAAAATTTAAAAAAGGACACCTGCAGTAGAAAATATCCTCCACACCCTGGCAGGATTCACCATAGTGCCCTCTAGTGAGTTTACCACATAATACAGTTAAAATTTAAGCTCATAAGCCTAATGTGGGGCATGAGAGATGTTGCCTACACAATTAACATGGGCAAAAGTAAAATATTTTATGAGAACGTGTATATTTAAAAGCAACATATGTGATACCAATCAGTCTGTGCTCCCTAAATTCCAAAAAATAAATATAATTCATGTAGAATAAATAACCATTAATTAGATCCTCAGAATGTGCCCTTGAGGACTGGCTTATCAAAACCTTTAACATGTAGCTTTCCCACAAACAGAAAATAAATAAAATAAAATAAAACTAAAACATTATTGCACTTTTGTGAGATCTAATTAGCAGAACCCAGCAGCTCCACAGAACTTTAATAAAGATGATTAAGAAATGCACCCTGCCATGAAACCGTTATAAATAAACAGTTTTTATGGCATACCTGAGATTTCTCTGTAGAACAAATCCTCAACGGCCATTTTTAGTGTAGTGTCATACGTGCAAATGGTTTGCATATCTCCCTCTTTTAAACTTATAAGGAAAATAAGAAATATAAAACAATTGCCATTGGAAAATAATGGAAATCAAATCATCGCATTAAAGTACTAGGAAATAAAACTTAAAAATAAAAATTTCCTCACCCCACACGCATTGCACATCAACCAGAATTGCTAAATAAAGTGACGATTAACATCTGTGAATTAGAAATGAAGAAGAAGAAGAAGAAAAAAAAAAGCGAAGAGCCTTTAGTTGGTTAATATCAGTGGACTGTTGTCATGTGAAATGTAATAAATGCATGTTGGCCTGGAGCACGTTGGCTGGGTGCAGTGGCTCGGCAACTGTTAATATGACAAGCCAGCGATTCGGCTGACATACAAGAGCAATGAAAAATGGATACACAATCTGTTTGTTGCTGGCGAAGGTCCACCGGTCCCTTGTTTCTCTCATTTCTGTAAGGACAACTACCAATGCTTTGTGGCACAACGAAAACTTGGTTTGATAAAAAAAAAAAAAAAAAAGAAAAAAAAAAAGAAGAAGAAGAGAGCAAAGATCCTGCTTTTCTTCAGCAACCTTTTGACCAGCTTATTAAGACTATACCACCAAAATCATGTAGCTGACTCACTGGGGACAGGGAGTGATGATTCTATTAGGATGACCTTTAACCTGTGTTTCCCCCAGCCAGCAGTAATCCCAAAGAGGGTAATCAGTAGAGAACTGTAAATCCAATGTGTCCATTTTCTGAACCAGACATCTCTCAATCACCCAGTGAGGATTTAATGGGGTGATGAGAGTAGGGCTGTCAACTTCAGGAAAGTAATGGACACTGATTTCATAAGATAAATGTCACTGTAGTGACCTTTATCTTGGACCACCAAACAGTGCTCCTGTGACATTTTTATCTTAGAATGGAGGATTCTGTTAAAGGCTTGACAATCTTCAGATATTAGCATGTGTTTGAAAACAAAACGTTATTAAAGGGTTGTTGCAAAGTGTTGCAAAAATTTAAATTTGTTCATTATTCTGTCATTATTTACTCACCCTCAGGTCATTCTAAACATAAGACTTTTTGTTCATCTTCAAAACAAAAATGATGATATTTTTAATATTCTCTTATAATTTTTTTTTTCCATTCATTGAAAGGGTAAAAACAAACAAATAAATAATCCAAAACAAAAATCAAAACAATAAAACCTTGATTAAAGTGCAGTCCTCTGAGGCAATCTGAATAAGGCACAAGAAGCACATCTGTAAATTGGCACTAGAGTGACATTTTCTGATTTGAGATTTAAGTAAACCATTGATGGCAGGAGACTGACCACAAAAAACAAAACCAGAATACAGTCACATTGTAGTCTTCCAGCTAAGTATGTGTATAAAAAGTATGTATACAACTGCTTGGCTGCATTAAATGCTAAATTGCATTATAAAACCAAACCAAAACAAAACAAAACTTGAGTAAAGTGCAATCTTCTTAGACAAGCTGAATAAGGCACAAGACATACATTTAAAATATGGCAAAAAAAAGTGATGTTTTTGTGGTACAGGAGGAAAAATCATTAGAATGACGTTTGAGATTTAAAGGGTTAGTTCACCCAAAAATGAAACTCTCATGAATTACTCATGTCGTTCCACACCCGAAAGACCTACATTCATCTTCAGAAGACAAATTAAGATATTTTTATGAAATCAGCTAGTTTTTTTTTTATTTTTATCCTCCATTGAAAGCAACAAAATGAGTACATCAATGTCATCGACATTGTTAAAACCATAGACATCATATAGGTAGACGCCCTATCGAACGCTACTGCCTATTGGCACGGACGAGCCGTGGAGCCGCCATCTTGGACCGGTCGCCAGCTCCACTCAGTGTAACTTGTTTGACAGGTGTAATGAGCTGTCAGCGCATTTAATTAATCATATCTCACTGAATACCTAACTGATTTAGACGCGGGTTTTTTTGCTGTAAAGGTCATTCATGTAGCTATGATACAGGACACATTGTTCAGTGTATTTTAACATTCATAGTAGGCTTAACAGTTATATAATATTCTGATATAAGATATAAAAAGTGACCAGACGTCCAAAATCAAAATATGTGATGTAGGATAAGGTAATTTATAAACCACACACTATAAATATGATAAAGAAGAAGAAACAGATAGTTGCAGATAAATAAGATTAGTAATATTAGTCAGTAATATTAGTCAGTAATATTAGCAGAAGTGGGAGGGGTAACTCGATTTGCGCTTTGCCGTCATGTGTGTATACATTGCTTCCTGATATCACGTGCACAAATAACAGTTATGTCCGGTCGAACAATGTATGTATAATGCTGCGTTCACGTCACCTCGTATTTACCGGATTCTTGAAATGACAACACGTGATGTTATATTCGGAGCTGTTCACGTCCTCAGACTGGGAGTTATGCGTTTCCATGGCACCACTATCAACGCCTAAATGAATCTACAGCGGTCAGGTGGTACAGCGGCCACGTGGTACATGTGGGAGCTTTCAGAAAACTCCCAGCTTACAAGCTGTAATTACGAGCTCTATGAGGACGTGAATGCTTTTTACAAGCTAGAATCTCGTAACTACAGGAATTACGAGGCCACTTGAACGCACCTTTAAATTCAGATTGGATTGTATTGATAATAGGCACTTAATGTTACCTAACGCTAAAAGAAAGTTGTGCATTGAGCGCATTCTAACAAGTGCTTTCGAACTTCTTTCTGATCTGAAATAGTAAGTTATGTGGAAAACACTTGCGAGGTCCGACGGTTAAGATAAAGGGGCTTGAATAATTAATAATCAATATAACCTGACGAAAAGATATTTATTAGCCTAAATGTTATCCACATTATATGTCATCTGCAACAGCATTGTGTACTTTTATAACTTTTGGTCATTAATTTTTAAATGCATTATGCAAAGATGAGGAGAGTTCTCTGCATGAAAGACCCATGACTGGCAGATCAACGTGCGACTACATTTCTCTCCGAGACGGTAGGAAAATAAATTTAATTCAATGTGGAGGATTTTAACTGTGACAAGATGATTGACAGGGTAGTTTAAACAGTTACAGTTTGAGTAAATAAGCGACAGAACGTCCGTTAAAGACGCAGTTATGAGGTAGTATGTCCCAAAGCTTGTCTACTCTTCTGCTACACACTCAAAAGTATGTACCTTTTCTTTACAAAAACAGTAAATGCTTTTAGAGCATAGTATAAGTAGGCGAATTGGGACGCAGCTTAGGAGTACGACCGGTCTAAGATGGCGGCCGCAAATCTCATCGCCCAGCGGCCAATAGGGCGTCTACCTATATGATGTCTATGGTTAAAACCGTCAATGTGACTATGGTGGTTCAACCTTAAAGGGGACCTATTATCGTCTCAGGATATGTATGTAACCATGGTTCCCTGAGAACAGGGAATGAGACTTTATCCAATAACTCCAATGCCCATTGGCCGGCGACAGCCTATGACGTCATAGGGCGCGACCCGGAAGTATAAAAGCGCACCTGTGAAAGCAGTCCTTCATCCATCGTCTTGAAGGGACTGCCCAGCAGGCAGCCCAAAGCATGGCAAGGAAACGCAGAGTCTCGTTCCCTGTTCTCAGGGAACCATGGTTACATACGTAACCTGAAACATTCCCTTTTTAAAGAGAACTTCAATTCTGCATTTGCAAACACTATGGGGAACGATATACCCACGCCGCCATGCTTGAGAAGAGTGCCTGCCAAGAAAAATGGCTGAGACAAAGGCTCCAAAAAAGTTCGGGAACTGCTTGGCAACTTCCCCCTCGGGTCACACCAGGCTGTCAGTGACAGCATTCCCTTTGGCCAACAGCCCAAACTGAACCTCAAGAAGGCCTTCCTCAGAGGGCCTACAGAAGATGCTAAGGCATCTGGAACAAACTTTTCCGCACAAAAAGTGGTCCCTTTAAGGGAATGTGGCCAAGGAACTAAAGGGAACCTCGACCAATCACTTAGAAGGGAACGAAGTCACCCTCAATGCCACCAGGGAGAACGACCTGGTCTTGTCATGAAACAGACTTAGTTCTGGCCAACCCTGTCTGAATACAGAGCCTCTAAAAAGCATTCTTCTAGAAGATAGTGAATAAGAGTGACTGCAAAGGGGCAGAAACCAACTCAAACCCACGTGTAGAGATGGGCATCCTGGAGAGCAGAACTCAGCTGAGTGCTATGGACCCTCATATCGAGGGGAGATAATCCGCTCATCCTAGGATCTACTCAGTGCTTAATTAACGCACTGAGGATGTGGATGAATTCTGGCCGAGTATGGGTTCTTCAATGCCTTCTTGATCTCAAAGTGCAGATTGGGAAGGAATGGAAGGCTCACCGGAGCTACGGGGTTGTGGTCAGAAAGAAACCTTTCGTCCAACCTGCCGCAAATGGGCTCTTTCCTCATGCGCTCCAATGGCAGCTGGAGCCTGCTGGGGGTGTGCTCCACAACCTCCAGCAACTCAGCATATGCTGGGCAGGGAGGCTTGGAAGAAGCAGCAGCCTCGACCACTTCTTCCTCCATAGCCATCTCCTGCTCATGGGGGCTAGCAGCCAGAAGAGCACTTGCTCCTGGATGTGATGATGTCAAAGATAAGACATCCTTGTCATCCAGGAGCTCATCCCCACCAGCCGCCGCCTGAGGTTGAGAGTCTGTTGCACCTCTCTCAATCTTGGTGCCCCATGAGTGCAGCCGCCGCTCTGCCTCAGCACGAACAGGGCCGGACCCACCGGGCACAGATGCTGACACCTCTTCCCTCAAGAAGAGAGCCAGGCGGGAACGGAGCGTTTTCATGGGACACAAACCTCACAGCCAGCGGCCTCAAACGCTGACCGTGCATTTGTACGCCTCGGGCAAACTTTCTAAAACGCTTGCTCTTGTCCTCAGATGTAGCTTCAAGGATATACTCACAGTATAAGTGGAGTGAAATTGACAATCATCAAAATTGTGGCAATCGACTCAAACAGTGAGATGAGATGAATGACTGCTTCCACAGGTGTGCTTTTATACTTCTGGGTCGCGCCCTATGACGTCATAGGCTGTCGCCGACCAATGTGCATTGGAGTTATTGGATAGTTGGCTTACAGACATAGAGTCACATGACGTCCCCCATAGCGTTTGCAAACGCAGAGTTGAAGTTCCCTTTCGAAAGGGAAGCCCCCTTTTACAAGATGTAAAATAAGTCTCTTATGTCATGAGAGTGTGTATGTGAAGTTTTAGCTCAAAATACCCCACAGATACTTTTTTTATAGCATGTTAAAATTGCCACTTTTTGGGGTTGAGCAAAAACACGCTGTTTCAGTGTGTGCCCTTAGGCTGTGCTCTGCCTAAGAGGGTAGAGCTTCAAGAGCTCGTTCTCCCCTGTCAGGATTTAGTCAGGATGCACTATAATGTCAGAAACTGTGTATACATGCTACATGGAGATAGAACAGGTATAGTTTAGTTTATTTATGATTATAACTTACATTGTCTTCTTGTTTTTATCCACTATATTAGCACAAGCCAGTTTACCGATGAGATTTATAACGTTTATTGTACTTCACACAAAAGATGAAGCGTCCGTTTTCACTCTAGAAAATCACTGAAAGGGCTTAATAAAACACAGTGCAAGTGTGCATTAAAATATTATCCATAAACTCTCTCTCTTTCCCCTGCATTATCATCAACATACATAGCGAATTACACAGAAACACTCGTTACAACTAACAGTAACACCTCGTCTTCAGCGGCTCAGATTTAGGGAGTAAAGGGAGAGAGCTATGTGGATTAATCCATCCAGCTACAGAACAACTAAAACGCTTGGGAGACATTCTCATCAATGCAGTAATAGCAGACTATGTACAACTCGCTGTGAACTTGCTCAGGGTGGTTCTATGTTAAAACGGCAGTGTCTGTCAACATTTGTGGGCGGGGCCTGTGGCTAATGTGACATCACACTGCCAGGGATCTGGAAACGGTTTGTTCTGAGACACTGCTCATGATTTATGGGGATTAAGCATTTGTAAATTAAATGTACATCTAGGCCATCAATTATTTCATTAGTTCATTTCGATGTTCTGCATATTTTATTTGAACCTGAATTTGGCACAGCATAGTAAAATGAATTGCTCTTTTTATACGTATTTGTTTATAAAAGAAAAATGCCAGTTTTTAAAGGTGCCCTAGAACGTTTTTTCACAAGATGTAATATAAGTCTAAGGTGTCCCCTGAATGTGTCTGTGAAGTTTCAGCTCAAAATTTTAATTAATTTTTTTAACTGCCTATTTTGGGGCATCATTAACTATGCGCCGATTCAGGCTGCAGCCCCATTTAAATCTCATGCTCCCTGTCCGCCGAGCTCTCAACTATAATACAGTGCATAAACAAAGTTCACACAGCTAATATAACCCTCAAATTGATCTTTACAAGATGTTCATCATGCATGCTGCATGCATGCTTCGGATCATGTGAGTATAGTATTTATTTGGATGTTTACATTTGATTCTGAATGAGTTTAATGGTGCTCCGTGGCTAAAGCTAACATTACACACTGTTGGAGAGATTTATAAAGAATGAAGTTGTGTTTATGCATTATACAGACTGCAAGTGTTTAAAAATTTGTTGAAATAGCGACGGCACTTGTCTCCATGAATACGGTTATAAACGATGGTAACTTTAACCACATTTAACAGTACATTAGCAACATGCTAACGAAACATTTATAAAGACAATTTACAAATATCACTAAAATATCATGTCAGTTATTATCACTCCATCTGCCATTTTTTGCTATTGTTCTTGCTTGCTTACCTAGTCTGATGATTCAGCTGTGCACATCCTGCTCGTCTAATGCCTTGAACATGAGCTGGCATATGCAAATATTGGGGGCGTACTGTACATATTAATGATCCTGACTGTTACGTAACAGTCAGTGTTATGTTGAGATTCGCCTGTTTTTCAGAGGTCTTTTAAAGGTCCCATGGCATGAAAATTTCACTTGATGAGGTTTTTTAACATTAATATGAGTTCCCCTAGCCTGCATATGGTCCCCCAGTGGCTAGAAAAGGCGATGAGTGTAAACCGAGCACTGGGTGTTTTGCTTTGTGTTTGAGAAAATGAAAGCTCAGACGACCCAATCTGGAATCTTCCCAAAGGTTAGAAAGGTTACCTCCCCTTTCTCTGCTTTGCCCGTCCATGAGAAAATGAGCTACTACAGTGAGATTCGAGCACAATATTTTGTTTCCCCTCGAGAGACACATCATGGCTTGCAAACAAGCGAATCATGGCAGTAACTCAGTGTCTGGATGTACAAATGAACACCTTTTTAAACATTTTTTTTTAATTCCTTCATTCGAGCCTATGAAGAAACAGTGGGTTAATTTTATTTTCACCGATACAACTTCCCAAAGTTTTGTATGTCTGCGCCACACATTTCACCATCACTGTCGCTAATGAAAAGGTGGACAGCATCAAGTATGTGTGTGAATACACACACTGTAACGCGAGTGTTGTTCATTTCTTTGTTGTTTGAATAACCGTACTGCTGTCATGGCGCACACGATATCCAGATTTCCAGAATGCAGAGCTTGATGTAATTATAAAAAGATTGTAAAAACTTTTAAGATTTCTGAAATATAAAATATGTAAACAGATAAATGATGTTGGCATGGTAGCACATTTTCCACAACGACACCTATCCGAAAAAGGTATTTGTAATAATGGCAGAGGACTAATTTAGTTGATCAGATTCTCGGTCAATCTGAAAACTTGAACGACTGCATGTCTACAAGCCATTGGATAAATCCACTGTCAACATTAGTGCATGGTACCATAGCTGCAAGCTGGTTAAGACCACACCCACCCTCCACCTTGCCCCACCTCTCTCCTCCTCATTTGCATTTAAAGCTACAGACCCAGAAACGGCATGTCCTAAGGAAAGCTCATCGTGGGACTGGCTTGTAGTGGCTGAAATTCTGCACCAAGGCTGAATTTCGGGAAAGAGACTTCAGATACAGCACCACGGACCACTTAGGCCTATATAAAAGCATCCAAAAAGTAGCATGTCATAGGACCTTTGGTCAGGTTGGTTTATGGAACATGGTGGCTGATCAAACAGCTAGTGACCAGTTTGAATTAACTGCTAATAATTAACTGCTTTTTTATATAAATTTGGTGCACTGTGTATATTATTTTGCAAGAAAGTCTATCTGGTCTGCTGATTCAGTCTGAGTGTTAAAAATTAAGCTGCAAATGTTTTATCAGTGTCTCTCCTCCCAGGTATACAGTCATTCATGGAGGCAAACATCACACACACATAAACACACACGTATGTGCCTTCGTTTCTGTCAGGTCAAACCATACATAGCCCCTGTTCTCTAACACTGTTACAACTTGACAAGACAGACAGGCATCAGACAAAAGGTCAGAGCCGTGGGCCAGCAGACAGCTGAGTGGAAGTGATGTGTCCTGCAGGTGGCTTTGAAAGAAACTCCCCCACAGAATCTCTTAAATAGCCTAAAACCAACTGCTCACACAGGTCCACAAACAGACCGGTCAACAACACTCAAGCAAGCTCCCCGCAGGCCCCATGACTTTACAGAGGAGCTCAATAATACCTGGAGAAAGTTATTCATTAGCATTTCTGTTCCTCTCAATGGCAGTTGCTCAGCTGGTGTGTGACCCCTCAGAACTACGCAACCTGCTCGCTGCCATCTTTCATCATAAGCGCTGAAGAAAACGTGAGTGCTGTTTGATGTGAGGATGCTGTGGCCACCAGGTTTAGTTAGATTTTTAGTTATGGTGTTGTGTGAAGGACTAAGCTAATCTTGTGTACATTGTAAACCCTAACACTCAAAATAATTAATTGGTTTGAGTAGGACAAACTTAAATTAAACAAATTAGTTAAGTCAAATAAAATTAACTTTTTTTTAAGTATTTAGCACTTTCTTTTTTTTCAAGTTCACAGAACTGATATATTTTAAGTCAACTGAACTGTTTCGAGTTTTATGAACTTGTTTCTTTTAATTTAGACAACCTTAAGTTTAACTGAAACTGGGCTGGGATTTCTATTTCCCAGCATGCTTTGCCCATGGCACACAAATAGTACATGTGTTTTAGTTTTCATTTTTATTTTGTGCCAGATTAATGTTAAGTGTGAGATTTAGTAATGAGTAATGTTTTGTTATGCTAATTTAGAAGCATTTCTGTGGGTTTTTTGGTGAGTTACCATTATGGTGACAAGTGGCACATGCAGCTTGATTTGAGCAGGTGCTATACCATGCTATTGTTAACATGTTAGCAAATTAGCATTTTCTGAATTAGCCTGTTATAGTTAGCTATGTTTACACTAACAACATTGAGGTTACATGAAAATTAAGATAAATGTATGCATTAGTGTCCTCAAACATCTCAAGTTAAGAACAATTAAAATGTATGAGTACAAAATAAAAATCTGCCAGTTCTGCTTACTAAATTTTCAAATATTTTGAGTTTTTCCAACTTATTCAGGTTTACAGTATATGTACTTCAATTACATCCAATTAAATGGTCTTGCCTTTTCTATGATAATGAATGTGCAATTTTCACATGGTGGACAATAAAACAGTTGAAAATAAGCCTTTTATCTATATTATACTGTAGATGTGACTCAGGCCCTTCTTTCATTGTAAGTCTTCTGGCATTTTTTCATCCGTTTTATAGTCCATGTAAAAATCACACATTTTGTATGTTTAATCCATAGTTGGTGGCTATCATATTGAGGAAACTGCATTTATGAGTCTAAAGGCTCATGTTCTGCATGTTTGATTCAACAAACACTGACGCAGAACCAGGCAAAATGTCTCTCTGGTGCTCAGCTATGGTCTGTCATTACATACGCTGGCAAATGCTACACTCTTCAACCAAGATTTATACCACTAACTCACATTACACAGACACACACATTAACACACCCACAGATGAACACCTGCGTAAACAGATGTTTCACAGCAAGAGAACTGGTGCAATTCCAAAAAGTTATTTTTGAAAACCTCCACTCACAAACATCAACATTTAGTCAAGGACAATTGAATCGCTCTCACTAAACAAACTGCAATTACCACAAAAGTATGTAATCACAGTAGGATCAAAAAAGATATCTCAGTGAGTTCATTTCCATTGCACTTTGAGGTTTTTACAGAGCCTGAGGGTCAAGGATTCAATATGAAATCTGTTTAATTTGCACAAATAACAAATAATATGTTGAGTAATGTCAATGGTTCATCTTATAAACATTTCAACAGTCAAAATTCCAGTTGAAGTCTGCAAAAACAATTTGGAATAGACGGGAAACGTGTGATACAAGCATCAAACTGACATTAATTTGATATGAAGGTCGTAAAAGGAAAAGAGATAACTTCATGTTGTTGAAAACATTATACTGTTATCTGGGTGCTATATCCTGTGCACTTCTGTTTATCAGAGATCTGTGGCCACAGCTAAATAAAGAGGTAAGTATAGGGATGACATTGCCCCGGGCTGATCTGGGGAGGCTCTCCTTATCAGAACACTGCATATCTGATCGCTGTTTCTGACTGCAGGAAAACCACAAAAACAAATGATTAAAAAAAAAAAAGTTTCTTAGATGTTCTTGTTGGTGGAGAAGGTACACAAAAGGAAATATATTTAGTTAGGGTGATAGTGGGTCTAGATCTTCTTTATATCAGTTTTTTGGTTAAATTATTCTGATAAACCAGTTGCAACCAAATAAGTTCCGACAGTCAGGAGGAATTTCACTAAGAGTTGCACTTAAAGATAGCAACATTTTTTTTTGCTTAGTTTTAGTGCATGATTGATTTAAAAACTGAAAATCAGGTAATGGCACAATTCATGCATTCCCTACAAACTAAACACATGACCATGTTATTGCCATGCCTTATTGTTTAAGCCATTTTTTTTTTTTTTGCCACGGACCCCCAAATATGATGATTTCCTCATGGGACACTCCTAAAATGTAAATGCAGCTATATATTTTCATGTACAAATAATCATTTATACTGTGAAAAAGATTTTTTTTTTTCTCCCCTGTATTAGGGTACTGTTGTATGTTTAAACTTTAAGAGAAATATAAAACCATATTTCTGACAATACAACAAAATAAATGTGATTAATCTTATGATGTTAACGTCTGTTCTGGGTTTGTGTTTTTGTGTGAGTTGTGATCTTGTTTGATTTGCACTGTTTCCTGTTCAGTTGTATGTGTTAGTTCATGTTTCCTTTGTCTTTTAGTTGCCATGGTTTTTGATCTGCCCTCATGTGTTACACCTGTGTCTAGTTAATTATCTTGTTTTGTCCCTAGTGTTCCTTTGTGTGTATGTATATATATATATATATATATATATATATATATATATATATATATATATATATATATATATATATATATATATATATATATATATATATATATACACATACACACACACACATTATTATATGTGTTACTACAACAGTTCTTTCTATTTCTCGTATCTGATTGTCTGAGAGGTCTTTCCAGCCATGCCATATTCAACCAATATCATCATGGGAACGGTTTCAAGGTTTGAATCACTCCGCTGTCAGCATTGACACAGCGAGTGTCATGGCCGACGAGCAAGCCCACCACATTTTTATAGATTCTATTGTTATTTTTTTAACAGAATAAGAGTTATATTTTAGGTGAGAATATAGTTGTTTAGACCTCAGATATGCAATTTATAAGTAAACAGTGCCTATTTGAAAATATGAGATGAGAGCTCCAGGCGGTCAGCGACTGTTCAGCGCTCATGTACCTGCAGAGAACAGCCTCATCTCGGCCAGTCTTTTGGGAATTTACTGCTGGCTCTTATGTACATAGTGTTTAAACATGAGGTATTATTTGTTTTGGGTATATCAAACGGGCAATCTTTGGTCTTATTAATCTATTATTTGTTCCAGAGCTAACAGATTTGGTTTAAGCGCTATATTAAGTTTCATAACTTTATATTTACATTGAAATTAAATCCTGTACTAACTACAAGCACTGGTTTTGTATGTTTGACTGAACTATTTGCTTGTGTTTATTTCCGATTTCACTTCTTATACTGTTATAATGGCTACTGTAAATTTAAATGTTATTGTTCAATAAATAATATTTTATATAAATTAGGGCGGCACGATATATCGCACGATACGAAAAATAACACTGAACTTGAACGTGATTATCACTTAAACACGATTCTTAGTGCGATTATGAAATCGCAAAGGCTGCGATTTTTGTCAATGAAGTATGGCTCCAAATGCTAATCCATCTGAAAGTAAATGTACATTTGAAAAAGCAACACGCATCAAACTTCTTTTCAGACACGAGAATCATTTATTAACATCTTGTCTAACAAAAGACAACATTTAATGTTTTTACTCCAAACTCACTTCATAAAGACAGTTGAGCATCCTTCTGTGAGATGATGTGGCTTCTTACTGTCATGAATATGGCTCCCTCGGCTCATCCTCCGGACCACCGGAGGGAGCCATCACCCGAGTATTGACGGGTTACCATTCGGACTCCATTACCCATAGGCCCTCATTCCTGGGACTGATGAACCTTGCACCTGCGCCATATCACACACACACACTATTTAAGATGCTCACACGCACTCACACACCGCGAAGTCTTGATTTGCTAAGGTGATCATTTCTGAGCGGTTTTCCTGTGGACTGATTCTTGTTATTACCTGGACTGTTGACTCTGTTTGATCCGTCGCCGCCTGCCCTGATTACTGCCTGGACTTTGTACCTTGTTTGCTTGCCGCCTGCCACGACCATTGCCTGTGACCCGACTCTGATTCTTGCTGCCAGCCCTGATCCACTGCCTGTCCCTGACCACGGTACTGTCTTTGCCCATTGTATTATTGTATCTTTAATAAAAGCTGCAAATGGATCCGCACTCCTCTGACCCTTCATTACACTTACACAGAATAAGGCAATCGTGTGTTTATTAGTCATGTTTAATTAATCAAAGCGTTTCAATCTTCTGTTTATTCAGCTACAGCGATATGATACGTGTTATCTTCTTCTACTGCAGGGCATATTTTGAGTTTCTGCGCAAGGGCGCACTCTGGCTTTCAGATGGAGAAGCCTTTACTACTTTGCCATATCGCGTGCGATTTTATCGCAATAAATCGTGCAGCCCTAATATAAATAACATGCTGTAATTTTCGGTATGAGAAAGAGTCTGTTAGTGATTTCAACTTCAGTGAAAATTACATTAATATGCCATAAGATGGCAGCAAAGACTGTCTTTATGAGTCAGTCAGTCAGTCAGTCACAAAGACTTTTATACTGAAATGGACTGAAACAAGGAAACTAGGTTGTTGTTTTTACTTTAAACATCTTACGAAACACAACTGACAAATGCATTGACTAGCACTGTCATGGGAATGTCTTAAATGTTAAAAGGACAAACACAAAAGACATCACTTTCCTCAGTGGACATTCAAACTGATTTTGTGATTATGAATATAAGATTGACCTGAAGAATATCAGCTAGAAGCAGGTAATACTCGTTCAGGCAATCTCTCTCTCATAATGCTCAACATATTACAGTGAGTTTCAATGAAGTGACTCAACGTTCCTTTGTTACTAGTTCTAAAGTGATGTTTTAGAATTAGTAACGGAGGCTTGGGCTCAACTGTTAAACTGTCAACTTGAGATTACACACGTGCCGTCAAACTGTTGTATAAACGCAATATCACACTTGTAGTTGTGCGATATGTTTCCATTTGTTTCAACTTCTTGCTGACACGGTAATTTGGTAAACTTTTAAATTTTAACTTTTATTATTATTATTATAAATACATTTAAAAAAACAATCAGTTGCACATAGAACTGAGTGTTGTGAATAGCACACAATCTATAATGAGCCTAATTTACATACAAAGATGGCGTGTTTGTGCTGAAATAAATTAAAACTTGGTAGTTAGTATTTCAGGGCCTTTAACAGATACAATAGAGAGGCAACTGTTTAGTGAATTTCTCCCTCAAACTTCACTAATTTACATTTATGTAGCATGATAATGAAGCAGTTGCACTCTGTCAGGGTCATTGTGGGTGAGAACTTGTGGAGGCCAGCATGAATTATGGGATATTTGCCTGCATGTGGCATCCATTTGGAGCCTGTGCCTGTGTGTCACCTTCCTCTTTAATAACTCCCACGACCTGTAGAGAGTCACTTTGGTAATCCTCTGATAAATCAGTGTTAAATGTCATGCGCCTTACAAGCAGAGGGTGGTTGAGTGTGTCTGTGACTTCTGATAGCCCACAATGCTCTATTACACCTCCTCGCACACTCCATGTCACAAAAATTAACTTTAAGCATTTTTTTTTTTTTTTTTTTGGTGGGGGGGATAGAAACGCTTTGGTTTAGGCCACATGCTGAGTCTCATTCGCACTGCTGCTCCAGACATAAAATTTTTAAAAAGTTCATTACTTAAAATAGCTGTTCCCCTGCCAGGCTGCCAGCCATCAAGATATGAAGGAAATCAACTGCACTGTAGTGCCAGAGATGTGAGGAAATGTGAGAGGGTGAGCTTAATATCTAATTTAATAAGTGCAGAAAGTCGCTAACCAATCATTTCTGTTTTTCTCAGGTTATTTGTGTATGACTGAAAAAGATTTTGATTCTTTCAGAGCAATTTTACAAATTGGTCCAAATGCTCCATCCCTCACAAAAATGACTTTTCCTATTAACGGCACATTCAGTCATGTTGTTTCTGCCCATCAAATATACATTTTTGATTAGTGTTAAAAATGAAAAAGCTTTCTGTTGCTGTGGTTAACAGTCCCCTGAACTCACACCATCAGTACTGTCTCAGCCCACAGTTCATCTGACACATAATGAAGAGGTGGGGGCACTTCTGATTGGATGGCTTCACACAACATACATGAGTAAAGCAAATTTGAGTAGTATTTTTACTTTTTGAATAATTTATCGCAAAAGGAGTACCCGAATATTTGACTAGTCATGCCCACCCCTAGTTTATTTATTGTGCTAAGAAGAAAATTGGCTCATAAGGAGCATTTGAGCAAGTTTGCAAGGTTAGTGGCTGCATATTGCATTGTTTTCTATGTCTATGAAATAAAGTTATGTTTTTCTATTTAAAGGGATAGTTCACCCAAAATGAAAATTTGATGTTTATCTGCTAACCCCCGCGCATCTAACAAGTAGGTGTCTTTGTTTCTTCAGTAGAACACAAATGATGATTTTTAACTCCAACCGTTGAGGTCTGTCAGTTGTATAATGGGAACTTTGTCTATAAGAGTAAATAAAACTTGCATAGACGATTCCAAATTAAACCCTGCAGCTCGTGACGACACACTGATGTCTAAGACACGAAACGATCAGTTTGTGCGAGAAACTGAACAGTATTTATATAATTTTTTACCTCTAAAACACCACTATGTCCAACTGCGTTCAGCATTCGGTTGGTGAGGTCTGATCGCGCTCTGACAACAGAAGTGATGTCTAACACTAGACAACGTCTAACAGTGATGTTTCTCACACAAACCGATCTTTTCGTGTCTTAGGACATCAATGTGTCTTCACGAGCTGCAGGGTTTAATTTGGATTTGTCTGTAGATGTTTTATCTACTCTTATAAAAGAAGTTCCCATTGACACACATTATACGACTGACAGATGGCAACGATTGGAGTTAAAAATCATAATTTGTGTTCTACTGGAGAAACAAAGTCACCTACATCTTGGATGCGCTGGGGGTAAGCAGATAAACATCAAATTTTCATTTTTGGGTGAACTATCCCTTTAAGACAGGATTCTGTGTAGATTTCTGTGCAAATAATCTGATATAAACAAAATTAACCATTTCTTTCATCTGTTTGATTGAATTGACACACCATTTCATTTCATCCCCCTCCATCCCCAAGTGCTGAAAATATAGCTAGAAGCAAGCAACATATAAGCTTAATTTGTACTAATATTAAGACATTCAGACTTTTTTTTGCTCAGGGTAAGTACAGACAGAGGCACCATAGTCTTTGAATGCCAGCGCACAACTGTAAAGGGTTAGTTCACCAAAAAATGAAATTTCTGTCATTAAGTACTCACCCTCATGTCACTCCACACCCATAAGACCTTCGTTCATCTTCGGAACACAAATTAAGATATTTTTGATGAAATCCAAGGGTATCTATCTGGCCGGCCAAAAATATATTAATTTGTGTTACAAAGATGAACGAAGGTCTTATGGGTGTGAAACGATAAGAGGGTGAGTACTTAATGACAGAAATTTCATCCGGTTCCGTTCACACAGCACGAAAATTACAAGAATGTGGTTGTGAGTCCTGAAAATTTACGGGTGTGAGTTCGGTTATAGAATGCGGTTGTCACACCTGTAAATAACCGTACTGTGTGTGAACTTAACCGTATTAATGACTCAAATACAGGACTGACAACTGTATTCTGCTGCTGTGTGAACGTGGCCATATATTGTTTGTACTGTAAATCCCCTTATGTGTGTAACAAGGTTTATAGATCAGGCCTGTCTGGTCAGCACAAATTTATTTTGTGTTACATGTAGGAATTAAATTATGAAGAATGACAGATAGATATAAATATTAATGTCACATAGTCTCTTAAGGCCTTTGCACACTGAGTCCGAAATTCACATGCAAAATTTCCGCACGTTAAAAAATAAATTCGACCTTGCGTTATGTCAATCATGTTTGTACACTACCTCCAAAACTTTCGTCCATCAAAAAAATATGCAGATCAGGTTCGTTTTTCTGCGTTTTTCGCATCCGTGGCACGCATTTTGAGAGACGTTTTGACAATTCAGAGCCACCGTACGCGAATGCAAAAATCCTGAAGGCCATCTGTCAAGTTGATCCACGTTGCCTACAGCACAAAATAGCAGCACTGAATGACAAACAACGTGCGGAATACAAAGACAGATTGTGCCAGTAGCAAAGCATCAAACTGAGCCACTGACATCCTGAAGTAAACTTTGAAAGGCTCGGGATAATCACGCAGCTCCTTGATGAGGTGAAACTCTCCTTTCTCTCTATGCAATCGCGAAATTGGATGGACTCAATATTTCCAATATTTTTTTTTTTCCGCAACGCATTCATTAATACGCATCGGACTCAGTGTGCAAGGTCTCTGTGTGTGACGAAGTTTTAGGATTAAGAATACGAAAAAAAAAGCATGCAAAAATTTCGGTCTCAGTGTGCAAAGGCCTTTACTGTCTAAGTGGGCAGTTCTTGAGCAGTAGTAAGGACCTATGAAATAATCAGGTTTGAGTTTTGGACCTGGAACAACATTTAAACCCTTAACCCAACCTTAAAATCAAACTGTTGGATAAGAATGTTGTTCCAGGACCAACAAGTATACATACTTTGGTAAATCAATCGTTGTGCCCTGTCAGATAAAAAAAAAAAAAAAAAAAACAACAGGAAGATGTCAAGAAATCCTGAACAGTCATCAAGATGAGGTTTTTTTTTTTTTTTTTTTGCCTTTAATAGGTTTGTAAAAGAGGCAGAAAGCACCCAGAGGAACCAAGACGAGAACGTTGCAGACCACTGTTATTTCACAGCTGACTACACTTAGAAAAGGATCAAACCTGCTTGGTGAAAACAAGTGAAAGCCACAACTACGAAGCATAATTCAGCTGTCCATTTGAGTTTAACTCCACCTTTAACATGGGGAGACCAGCATCCTATTTTCCGGGAAGTGACAATGGGAAGAGGTTACAGTGCTACTTATTAGATGGCTGTTGTAGCACACAGTTATTAATATTGATTTCCTCCTCAGGGAATATCAATTTTGTTCAGCCGCTGCATACATATCGTAATGATGGGACTTAGCCTTCAGAGAAAGGCCTGTTGCAGAGTCAGCAAACTGCAAGGAAAACAAAGACATACTCTTATATAAACAAGATAATGTTGCAGCACAATCATCCTGCCTGATACACACATACACCGCTTGTGACAAATCCACACCGGCTATATCTCTGTGTTCCCTTATTGCATTTCCTCTTTACCCACAATCATTCGCAACAGCAAACATGCAATTATTGATACTTCTGTCACACAATAATAGCATTGTTCTGTCTCGAGAATGGGACATGTTGACACCCAATTGTATCATTATTCAATTCCCATGGTGTTTCCCGACAGAAGTAATGCAGGCGACAGCAATTCTTAAAGTTGGGCGCAATATTCCCAAGACGGTGTGCGGCGCTATTTATTCAAAAGCATTCAATCATAATGTCACGGGTGTTATAGTATGCGTTATTTCTCGAGGTTTCCAGTCTGTGTTAGAATGAGAGGTATTCCATATTTTCCTTACAGATGAGAGCAGTTTATCTCACTTTATGAAAATCATTCTGAGGGGAGAATTTTATCATATGGAGGAAAGGTGATAACTGCTCTGAGGAGGCTGGAGGTTATGATTAGCTGTGGTATTTACTTGTGGCTATATGTGTATCTTTGTGTATTATATTTTAAGAGATAAAGTGATATTATAACACTTTATCATCACAATTACAAAAAAAGCACATGGGTAGCATACTCAATACCAAAAGCAATATCTAGTACTATATTTAACTCAGTCAGAGGGCACAGGCTGATAGGTCCTATAGATGCAATCTGGACGTAATCACAGTATTACTGCATGGCACAAGTTGACTGGCCTCTGCTGATCTTGCAGCCAATGAGATTGCTTGCTCAACATTCAAACGGTCTGGTTCAGTGTTTACTTCAAGCTAGTCCTGTGAATCAGAGTTCCTGTGAAACCTTCCACCTCCTCCAGAGCCACCTGTCTAGATCTGTTACAGGATTTATGCATGTCTGTTTATCTATCTGCAGTAGCAAGTCCATGCTTGCTCTACAGCAGCAATAATCAACAGCAGAAGCAGCAGCATAGCAGATCTAGTCCGCCAAGACCAAGAAATTTTTATTTAATAATACTTATAGTCTTATACTTAATACTTATAATACTTATAGTCATATTGAATATGTCAAAAACAGTGGGAATGTGTACTATGAAAACTAAATAAATAAATAATATATGCTATGAGCAAGTGCTGTTACTTTGATTACAAGAAATAATAAAGAATAGACTACCGCTCAAAAGTTTTGATGTTTTTATTTATTTATTTATTTACTTACATACTTGTATTTCCATATATTTTAAAATGTAATTTATTCCTGTGGTGGAAAAGTTGAATTTTCAGCATCATTACTCCAGTCTTCAGTGTCACATGATCCTTCAGAAATCATTCTAATATGCTGATTTGTTGCACAAGAAATATTTTTTTATTAGTATCAGTGTTGAAAACAGTTGTGCAGCTTAATATTTTTTTGAAAACTGCTAAAACTGTGTTTTGTTTTTCTCCAGGTTTCTTTTTTATGTATAAAAAGTTTAAAACAGCATTTAGGTGAAAAAGACATTTTGGAACATTATAAATGTCTTTACTGTTTTCTTGAATAAAACTATTAAAGTATTAAATTTCTTTTAAAACAAATACTGAATGGAAGTGCATTTCTGAAATATAAATTCCCTTCTAAATAAATGACATTATTAAGGTTATCAGTTGTTGGTTAGTTTAGTTCACAATCACAGCTTCTCAAAGTTTCTGTAAAAATTTCATTAAGATGCGAAACATCCTTTTAACATGCCCTCATGACCTCAACCATAGTTTTTATGAGTGTCTATTCCACATTTTAGAGGGATATAATGATTTCTAAAAGCAGCCCTTTGTTCTGTTTCATTAATGACTGGCACCCCACCAGCAATGCTAATATGACTTAAGTTGCATTGATTAATGGATGATTGCATACATAAATTCAATTTGGCAGAGACCCAAAACAGATTTGATTCTCTAGTGCATGTATTAGGTTCTACACTGTCCTCCAACAAGAGTAAAATGTGTTAACTCATATATAGAAACTACAGTACAAATAAATTCAAGACAAGTGATTAAAATGTGTGGGGGAAAAATTCACTTTATGGACACTTTATTTCTTTTATATATTACTAAAGTCATACAAATGAAAAAAAAAAATAATAAATAAAATAATAAAGTCCATCTGCATCATGTATAATTCATGCTTATTTACTAATGCAGCAGAATGTAACAACAAAGAAGTCTTTGGGCCTGTCCCAATACTCACATATGTTGTCTTGGCCACCTGAGAATGGACAGGAAGTATGTGTGCAAGACTGTCTCAGGTCAGGAAAAAATGCCAAAGCTCAGTGCTAACATTTTTATGCACACTTGTGGTCTTTTCACCCACTTGAACATTTGGTCCAAATACAGTCATGTAAGTAGACAAGTGGTCAATTGCAGAGACCGCAAATGTGGATATTGGGACAGGCCCAGAATCTTTACCTACAATACTTTGCCTGTCTAATTACTGTGCTTTTACCCCTAATGACTGAATTGAAAATTGAAAATGATGAATCTGACCCAAGATGAAGGCTGCATCACTGTCTTCACAGAGACTCACCTCTATGCCATGGTCCTAAATCTGACCTACCTCTAGGACCCTAGATTTAAGCAGTCCTGGATAAGAGTGTGTACAATACGAATTACATCCAGCAATTAAGAGTGAGTGTCAACAGGAGATAAAGAGCACCATTAGAGAGACGCAAACAGTGGGAAACACACTTCTTCTTCATGGGATTTTAGGCTAATCTCATTTTACTGGAACTGTTCTTCCCCCGCACTCACGTTTGATGTGTAAATTATGCCAGAATTGAAGAAATAAACATGGTCACAAGCCAAAAGAAAATGGAGGCTTTGGCAGAGCATATATTTTTTGGGGAAAACAAAACATAGCATGAGTACAGAATTTTTGCTTCATCATGATTGAATGTTACTTAAAAGGGATGATTTTCAGCACCAGCACAATGGCTGTAGCAGTTAGAATGTGTCTCCCAGTGGCACCTCCAGGAAATGTTTTATGGGGCAGCCAGATGGGGAAAATAATAAAAAAAAATCATAGGGTGGCACATCAAAAAGACTATAGTGTGGCTGAATCTTAGGATATGCAACTGCAGGCTGAAGTTCTGACAAATATCTGCATGTAGTCTAATTGCATTCCCACTTTACATGCAATCATTATGCAACAGCAAATATGTAATTATTCATACTTCTGTCACACAATAATAGAATTGTTCTATCTTGAGAATGAAACATGTTGACATTCAATTATAGGTGGTGCTGATTTGCAAAATGAATTTACACAAATTTAATCGCAAATAATAGTACGTTTATTTGCCTGACAATTGAAAAACTATAATTTACTATTAATATAATAAATGTAAAAAGAAATTTCACCTCAGAGTGATTCTGTACAGATGCTGGTTGAAGTGAACTAAAAATATATATTCATGTGACCCGTGCAGGCAAATGCGCTCGGAATGCGCAAGGGTTAATTTCGAGCTACAGGCAAAACAAGTGAAAAGTGTAAATTTTGGTCGAAATTGAAGTTTTTACAAAAATGTTCATTAAGCCCTCGTCTAGCAATCCCAATGCTCCAAATAGCAATAAAACATCTAAAATTATCTTTACTTGTAGGTTTTCTGAGAGGAGTACCTTTCTGTGGCGACCAGGGCGGGCGAGAGCCGTGAGGGAAGTGTACACAAAAGAAAGATGATATTCCACAGATTAAAATGGTGTATAACTCTTAATTGTATGTGCAACATTGATGGAGTATTTTGAGTCTCTTTCACACTGATAAGAAAAAAACCACGGTGGAATCGCCGGCGATACCGTCAGACCTCAGAGTGTTAATGAGCTTCACCTGGGAGGCGCACTGGCCTTGAGTCCCTCACGGAGGAGCTCCGGGAGCATAAAAGGAAGAGCGACTACAGCGAAGGACGAGAGAGGACCAGGCCTGGACTTTATGTTATGTTTTATTATGTTTGTGTGGCCGGCAGACGTCCGCGAGGGTCTGCCGGCATTACTTTTCGTTTTGTTCTTTGTTTATTTTACATTAAAGTTACGTTGAATGTTCGCCGGTTCCCGCCACCTCCTTCCCACATTTACGAACTACGTTACATTGGTGCCGAAACCCGGGAGGAAGGAGGGACATGCTGTCGGAGAGCCCTCGCTGCTGAGGGGGATCGCGGTGCTGCGGAGTTCGGGCAGCGCGGGAGTGAAGACCGCGAGAGGCTGCCCGAGGCGGTGGTGCTGGAGCCTAGTGAAAGGTGGGACGGAGACCCGGATGCCGTGCTCCTGGGATGAGGTGGGGTGGCTGCCGTCCAGGAGGGAGCGGAGGAGTCGCCGCCGTCCGCCGTGGGCCGGAGCCTGCTGCCGTCCGCCATTAAGGGGAGGAGCAGGGGACGGGGGACTCGCTGCCGGCTGCCCTCAGCCGGAGGAGCCATCGCTGTCCGCCAGGAGGCGGTCGAGGATCGGGCCGTCCACCAAGCGTCCAGTGCCATCGCATGTGGCACTGCGAGGAAAAGCCTCTCGGCAGGCTGAGGACCGAGTGGCAGTGTGTCTGGGAACCGGACCCAGAATTTTTTTTTTCCTCTTTCTTTTTCCTCTCTCCCCTCTCTCGTCCTGTCGCTCCCCTTGCTTCTGTCTCCTTTCTCTCGTCTCGTCTGTCCTTACCCCCAGGTGCTGAGGCCGCCGAGACAGGCCCCGGGGGGGGGAGTAGAGCGCAGTCTCGGGAGTACCCCCCGGCCTGCGAGGGGTGATGGGGGTATGTGGCGACCAGGGCGGGCGAGAGCCGTGAGGGAACGGCGCGAGGCCGGTGGCGCGAGTGTTAATGAGCTTCACCTGGGAGGCGCACCGGCCTTGAGTCCCTCACGGAGGAGCTCCAGGAGCATAAAAGGAGCACCAGGCCTGGACTTTGTGTTATGTTTTATTATGTTTGTGTGGCTGGCAGACGTCCGCGAGGGTCTGCCGGCATTACTTTCGTTTTGTTCTTTGTTTATTTTACATTAAAGTTACGTTGAATGTTCGCCGGTTCCCGCCTTCTCCTTCCCACATTTACGAACTACGTTACACTTTCCTTTGTCCATGAAAAATTATGTTTCATGACTGGCGCTTCCTCTCAGCACAAGTTAGGTTTCGTTTTAAAGCGCAGCATTCCAACTTTGTGAATATTCATAGCGAATTCTTGACGGCATGAGTCTGTACCAATGAAATCTGATTTTCAAACTCATACTGATGTAAACAAATAGATCTTACTCGCGCTGACTGACACATCCGAAGCTTGCACACAAAAACGCCTCAGACAGCGCGCGATCCCGATATACACAGAATTACAGTATTTCCAAAAAAATCAGTCTTGGCGAGCATTCATGCAAACATTATGTGTTATGTCTTAAAGGTGCTAAAGAGGATGTTTTGTTTTATACTTTTTCGCAATATTACTTGAAACTGTCTTTACTAACTGATAAAAGACTATTTATTAGGTGCACTGAAAGGAATAATATTAATATACATCATCTGTGCACGAGGTAGGGCCTTAAAAAATATCAGCCAAACGTTTACGAGATCATCGTGTAAACGATTGGCCCTCTGGCTTGTCAATCACTGCCATGACGTTCCTTGTGCAAGACGTGCGCGGCTGCGCACTCCAGTAACTTCCCACACTCTACAGTGATGTGTAACACTATATACACTCACATCTGATGTGTAACAATATATTAGATTCGTGCAGGACAGTAGGTCTTAATATATCTATAGGCTGTCTGTTTCAATAATGTTAATCAAACAATTGTGGAATCATGGAAAAAAAAGTTGAATATATATTTCTTCCTCAAAATTACGGGGTTTTGACGTGGTTTGCGCCAAATTTGGTGGTATTACCAGGGATTTTAAGGTATGGTTGCTAGGTGATTTTGTTTTGGAACCTTCAGAAAACTTTAACTTGATTTTTCTCAAAATTGACTTTGCTGACTCTATTGAATTCAAACAGGTGTAGCTCATTCATTTTTTTGTCAGATTCCAACAACTGATTTACTGACACCTCATTTTTAAAAATTTGCTCACTGAGACTCATTTTATCACCATGTGTCTCTCTCTCTCTCTCTCTCTCTCTCTCTCTCACACACATACACGTTTCCTGATTTTTTTTTTTTTTTTCCTCCCCAATGAGCTTATTAGAATGTGTATTGAAGCAGTTAGCAAAGGTCTTCAAAAGATTTTCCAGGGCTCCATCTCAGACATTCTGAAGGGAGGCCTCGGCTTAACATGAGGGACAAAGAGATTTACAGTGAGATTTGGAGTTTAATTCAACTAGCAATCCCATCTTCTTTAATCTCTGCACGCCACAGAGCTTTCTTCTATAGGGCAACCATTTTCCAAAGTCGACTGAAACAATTTCTGCTTCATCTAAATGGTAAATAATTATCCTCACACATATTCTTTTTTCCTCAAGCTTCAGTGTGAATATTAAGAGGCTGCATGAATGTGAGGTAAATAAAGCCATCAAAATGTTTAGACTTCTCGCATTTGCAGCCTCGCTGCATTGTAATATCGCCTGCTCTTCCCCGCTCGAAAAAAGATCTGAGATGAGCTGTTGGTGCTGCAGTCTGAAATATAAATGTGACAAAATAAATTATAAATTGACACTACCGCAAAGCCTGTTTCAGGAGTCAGGCAGTTTTGGTTCAGAGGAAACAGAGTTATCTTTTTTGACACGAATATACATGCTCGCCATGATCCGTGCTCCAAAAACAATGTGTTATCGCTTGAGGTTTGTCTGCATTTAATTTTAACATCAGTACCTGCTTGCGACTTTAGTCTGCCTGTCAGAGACTACACAGCTGGGCTCAGAGTGAACAAGGCAGCTTTGTCACTATGGGAATAAGCTGTGCACAACTTTGGCTGTAGGACTGCTTTTTCAAAGATGAAGGTCCCAAAGAGCCTGTCCCAGGAAACACTGTCCCTGCATCTGCTTCCTCAGTATGGTTCACTTCTCCTCACAGGCTGGAACGCCCTTGAAGTTTCAGTCTGATTCCTCACCTCACCCTCTGAGTGTCTATTAAAAGATCTCGATCCACCTGTACAACTTTATAGTTTTCAGCTCCCTGACATACCTTCTCTTATCAGCCAATGCACACATATTGTATATACGGTGTGTATGTGTGTGTCCACAGCTAGTGGTGCATTAAATAAATATATATAAAAACAAACTGTTTAATGTAATATTTTGTGAAAAACATTAATTATGACCAATAATTGTGTCTGTGATGATGATTTTGATTTAAATTAGTCTTAGATTAATGATGATGGTCTGACCACAGTTCTGAAACTGCCCATAGTCAAAGAAACACCCTCATATGTTCATATATTATAATGTTGACATAATGGAAAATCTGTTGTCACCATCTTCCTCTGAGTACAAACCATTAGAGCAGACATTTTTGGCAAACTATAGTGCAAAACCTTTCTGCAAAACCTGTTTTCCTTAATTCATTTATTACTGTAAAGGATCCACTGTACATTTCCACTTTCATTATTAAAAAAAAAAAAAAAAAAAAAAAAAACTGAGTGTACACTAGATGGAAAGGATGAAACATTTACCTCTGCAGTGCTTGTATCTTCTCTGCTGTGATTCCCTGAACAATCTTCTCCAGCACGTCTGTGTCTGCACTTGGCTCTACCTTCACTTGCTCCCTGCTGAATGCATATCGTCCAACGAGCAGCCCCAGAGCAAACACACCCACCCCTGCTAGCAGGTATTTGGCCAGGCAGGTCCCATTCCATCTCTGGCCCTTGGGTACTGCCCGGCTGAAACGAGAAACGTAATTAGGGTCCTCCTGGAGACGCTCAAAACGTCCGTGAGGGGAGACGGAGGGTTGAATTGGTTCCAAATCTGGGTCCATGCCCCCGCCAGAAGAGCTGCTCACGGGTTGATGCTCCACACACTCCAGCTGGAAGCGGTCCAGGCCCGGTTCCTCCAGCTCCTTCTCCATGTCCCATTCCAGTTCCAGGGAAGCTGTGTGAAGCTCTTCACTCTCCAGATCCCGCACACGGAGAGAACCATGGCCAGCACGCACTTTCCTATATGCCATGTCTGTTACTGTAGAGAAACAGAGAAACACACACAAATTTAAATAAAATTGATCAATGAGTTTATTTTTGGAATTCATTTTCTGTGTAGACACCTTCAGTTTTCTGCATACTACAGCTGCAACAACTAATGGCCTAGGTCGCGGGTTCGAGTCTCAGTACCAGCAGGAAATGGAGGTGGGGGAGTGCACGAACAACGCTCTCTTCCACTCTCATTACACACAACTGAAGTGCCCTTGAGCAAGGCACCTAACCCCCAATCACTCCCCAGATGGCGCAACAAAAATGGCTGCCCACTGATCCGAGTGTGTGTGTGCGCTTGGGTGAAATGCAAAACACAAATTCCAAGTATGGGACAACATTATGTAATTTTGCAAACAGGCTTCTACTGACGTCAAGTGGTTCTCTGTTAAACTTCATAGACGTCAGCACTTCAAACAAATGGAGTGCAACGGTCCCTCAACAGACATTCTACTGATTAAAAGTAATTTTGCAACTACGTCAACTTATTCTACTAGCCCAAACCCTAACATCTAACATCTTTTCCACTGCTGTTACTATTCATCTCGGCTCCTCTTTCAATACGGCACAGCTCAGCTCGCTTTATTTCCGGGTTGCTTTTCCATTTTCCATTTTGATTCAAAGTGGGTGGGATTTTATAGACTGATCGTTATAGTTGTGCCGCCTTATTGGCCTCACCTCTCAGTGAGTCTGCACCTCATCTACTGACCACAATAAAGCCATTTATTTTTTCAAGTTGTGTGTGACAGTCCTTTAAAGCAAGTCGTTTCGCAAATAAATGATACTGCAGTGGCTGTTACTGACTATTTAACTCCAGTGGGTTTGGAATCTCATGTTTCAAATCCAGTGACGTGGGTATTTCCGATTCTCTCTGACCAATCAGTGATCTGCAGTGTTTACACGTCACATTTAGAACCTCAACCAAGGTGGTACTACTTAAGCGTGCCATACCGTTCTGTACCGAGCCGTCCCATGCAGTGGGAACACTCCAAAACGTTATTGAGCCGTACTGAGCAGTGAAAAAGTGCCATAACAGTCTACTAACATTTGACTACAGTTACTACTAATGCTCTGAGAGTTAGTTGACATGTAGCTGCAAAGTCACTTAATTGTTAGTAGAATGTCTAAAGAGGACGTCAATATAAAATGTAAATGACTTTACATAAAAATTCTACATGTAACAAGTAATTCGTTCACACTCGCTCACAAATGTAATATGTTCACACAAGTTTGAGTTCCTGTACCTCTTACTGTGCTTTTGTTTTTCTTTATTATCATTTTTAATTAAGTGATTTTACCTTCTACTTTCCAATAGTATGCAATTAAATTTTAACCCCTTTTTTACACATGATGGTTTACTGTACATAGCCTACACAGATGTTCACTATATTCCACATGTTTAGAGATATGGTGGACAACATGGGAAATTTTGTGAATAATGACTTTAAATTTATTAATCTTTTAAGTAATTCAATATTTGAAATTAAATTAAATTAACAAAATATTTGAAAAATTAACTTTTTATCAAAATAATCGTTAGTTGCAGCCCTATTGTCTACAAAGAGCTTTTGAAAATTTCCAACTGTATTGTCCATGAACGTCTTTAAAGGTTTCTAGTTATTCAGCTCATTATAAAATAAATATAAATGGCCAAAAGTGATTTCCTAATAAAATTATCTTTATTTAAATACTATTAAAAATAATTGTTCAAGATTTTGCATAGTTGTCTCAAATTGTGCAGACATCATTTTTGGCTAGGCTGTCATTCAAATAAATTATGAACAAAATGCAAAAAAAAAAAAATGTTTGTTGGGTTTCCAAGTTTTATGGGGACTTTGCATAGACATAATAATTTTATACTGCACAAACTGTATAGTCAATCCTTAACCCTCAACCCACCCATGACAGAAAACATTCTGCATTTTTATGTGTGTGTGTGTGTGTGTTATTTTATAATATATATCATGTGATGGCAACCGTGGAAACCATGATAGATTTTAAAAGAACAGTGTGTATTTTATATTATTTTTAACAACATAAAAGTCTTTACTGTAACATTTGATAAATTTAATGTATCTTGCAGAAAACAAGTAATTTCTTTAAATAAAACCACAGATATCCCAGACTTTAAAAGCACATTAAACTCTCCATGGTTGTTATTAGCCAGTGTTTTGTGCCAGTTGGACACACATCACTCTCTACACAGACACAGGACACTCTCAGGGAGGGATGTACAAGCTCACAGTTTGAATGTTGCTGCTAAAAAAGGTCATTAAGGGTGATGACTTGGTTCAAATTCATAAAAGAGAAGCCAGTGTCTCAGTGTACCATCAAATTTAACTATCCCTTTAACAGACAACGGCATCAAACTCAAAACAGCCCAATCGATAATGACAAAACTCCAAACCGCTCAGAAATTCCAGACTGCACGAAGGACCATTATCCAGTCAAACCGAGTCCCTGAAATAGGTTGCCTTTAAAAAAAATTACTGAGAGAAATATCTGCTGTCGGCACTAGGCAGAGCGAAGGGAGCTGGAGAAGCCTTTGATAGTCACACTTAAAATAGTCATTTGGAGGTGGGGAGAAATTTGCTCTGATAGAGGGAAATAACTTTGTAACTACTAAACATTACCATTCGACACACGTTTTGTCGAAAATGGCGCCGCCAAGGATTTTGCAACACATTTTGCACATTCACTTTGAGCATTTGCGCTCCCCCTAGTCTTTTTATATCAGATGCAGAACCAAATTTTTGATCATCTCAGAGTTTTATAGGAATGAAGGGACTTGAATGATTTTGTCTGCTTTCACTTTTAAATAGGCCTCACAGAATGTGAGAAGGTGGAAATGATGTGCTGTTGTCTCTCAACATTAATCTTCAGTGATCCACAAAACTTCCATTATTCCAGGCCGCCGTTCAGGAGGAGCGATCCGTACCGGAGCTTCATTTACTCTCTGACCCCGGCAATGATATGGGTTGTCAAACTCTCAGGACAGCGCTAACCCTCATCTCCTCTCCACTCCTCCTACACCCGTGCCTTCGGCTCTTTGCTCACAGACTGACAGCTGACGTTCAATCACCAGAAACATCAGTAATTTAACGCCTTTCGACTACCCAACAGAGCCATCAATTAAAGTAGAGGGGAATGCACCATCTTTGGCTTTTCCTCTGTGATTGATGTCACCGTGAAAGTGGAAAAGATGCTTCTTCACATCCTCCGCTCCCACTCTAAACCTGCACCTAATGGGTCAATAACATGATGTGCATTTTTTGAGCCAGGTTTAAAATTATATACATTTCTAAGAATTTGTTACATGTTTTAAACTGCAATTTTAGAAAACATTTTCCTTTTTATTCACCATGGACACTCTTATTTGTTATTGACCCATTGCAATATTGACAATACAATGAGTCTCACTGACTAATAATAGCTTAATAGTTCTCTTGCTTAAATTCAGACTGCATTTCAGCTGGATTCACAACAGGACCATAACCACATTAGTTTGTTCATGGCCTCATTCTATTTGATTTAAGTAAGGACCAACACTGTTACTCGCTGAACTATGGCTAGTGGATAGCAAACACCTTGTGTTTCTCGATTTATCTTATCAATATTTATGAAACCTGTCAAAACAGCATTTATGTTTCCCTGGAATATGTATAGACAGGCTGAGTAGATCATGTCACCCCCAGTGGTGGAAAGCCCAGGTACTGCTTGGGGCAGCTGAGAGAGCATGCAGGGAAAAGCAAGAGTAATGGCACCTATCAGAAGATGCCAGAAGTTTCTTGGCCTTACTCCCACAAGAATCCTCCAGCATGGATGGTGTCCTCTCCATTACAACCCCTAATATACCATGGGCACCTCATAGATGTCACAAGTTGTTAGACCAATAGCAAATTGTCTGCACAGAGCACACTGTACATCGAGTTAAAATGATCTGCTGCACTGGGAGCGAGAAATAGCCAAAAATCAATATATATCTGCCAAATTTGTTTTTAAACCACAGTCTAATTCACAGTCTAATATCAAAGATGCATTAAAATTCTATATTTATTTTAGATCTAAAATACTAACTTTACACCACTGTCTATGTGCACATGTAGATAATATTCTCAGACAATCATATTTGCAAGGATTCTAAATCTAATGACACCAAATCATATTAAAGCATTAATCAAATTATTAGTGACCATATTTCTCTTTTATTCTGGATAAAAAAACAAACAGATCATTTGACCAGATTATCAAAACTTTCTGTGATATTAAGGCTTTTTTTTTCAGAGAATGTAACTTGAATGTGTATTTTATCAAAAAAAAAAAAAAAAGATTGTTTTCCCACTTGTTTATGCTTAAAAGAAGTGCAAATATCTGCTGTTCTCTGAAAACAAGCCATATCATATTACACAGTTTTGCTTCTCAAGTAAATTCATCTTGTTTTATGGATGTTTAGACATTTTTACTGGTAAACAAGACAAATATAGTCATTAAGAATATGATTTTCTTTTTTTCTCTCTGTGTAGTGTTGATAATTATAAGAAATAGATATTGTATGCGCACTAATTAAACAACAAAACTAAACTGCAACGGCACAGCAAATAATAATAATAAAAGAACACAGATGTATTTGCACTCAGTGCTTATTCTCATTTTCTTTTGTCTTCACAGGGGGTGAAGACGAGGGAATGTACAGAATCAACGAGCAGGGAATGAGAAGCGAGACATCTCACAGTGTTGTCTCGCTTACCTGTCATCACTTCTGACATAACCTTGTCAGTTACCTTAGTTAGAAGGCATGAAACTAGCTGTCAGTCATCTTGCATTGGGCCAACAACAAGTCCAAAAGAACAAGTTTGCAGCTAATGAAAACAGACATCCTCCATCCTCATACACACCTCACAAAACACTTATTTTACAAATAGTTTGATCAAAGAAATTTCTTGGAAATAAAGTAAATTACCATTCAAGATTACCAGAGTTTACACCATATTTCAAATTCTGACAGTTTTCATAAGGATGACAACTTTAACCATGTCAGAGATGATGGATTTCGACTATACAGAGCTAGACATTGACAAAACTTACAGAGATGTGTCGTCATTACCCTATAAAGATAATTCTGAATTCATACAAGTTGAAACACAACATAAGCCTGTGGCAGAAATGGGCCATGCCACAGAAAGCATCACCAGGCCCTAGACACCTTAGAAAAGCACTATTTTCATATGACATATGAATAAAATATGCATCCTCAGGGGTACATGCTACATGTCTCACAGACCTCATTCAAATTAAATTCTAAAATATACAGGCATTTCCAGGAGGTCAGACAAGTCAACAGTGATATAGGAGCAGATGTGTTTTTTCTGGGTACTGCAAGGTGAATGTTCAATATTGCTTTACTGGTGACCTCCTCCAGCAATTTCTGTTAAAACAACACTTCTGCATGTTTTATGTTTTCTCAAAAGGGAAAACTGAAAGAGAGAGAGGGGAGAAAAAAAAAAAAACATTGAGAGAAATTAGATATTATTTGTAGTTGTTACAAGTTGCTTGCGCAGGAAACACACGACAAAGGAGATAAGCTACAAAATAAGTCTTTACTTCACAGATCCAACAGGTACAAGCAGAAACACAACACAACTCACTAAAGACGAGACCGGACAATGAACATAGGGAAAACAGGAACTTAAACACACAGAGCAATTAACCAAGGTGACAAACAGTTGTGATAATCAAGTAGTGTCCATAGTGACTGATGATGGCGGGAAAACAGAACAAAGGAGATCATGTGACACATGACAACAAACAGAATGTGACTGAGTCCGTAACAGTAGTACTGAGGAGAATTTTCTATTACAGTACATACTAGAATAGATAGCTCACCAAAACATCTCCTCCTGCCAGAGACGGGCTGCATTCCAAAAACTTCCCCAAGCACTTCCCTTTTGGGGGAATGCCTGCCGAGGGAAGCGAGGGATGCTACCTGTTTCCTGTGTTCCTTTGTTCCCACCAGTCCTTAGTTGCCATGGATATTCATTTAACGATCAAACCTGTTAGTCACTGATTTCATTATCTTTGTGTATTTGAGTTTCTCATTTCCTTCTGTTCGTTGTCCAGTACTGTTTGTGCTATGAACGCTGTCGCATTGTGTTTTAACACTTTTGGATACCTGTTCGTCTTTATTTAATAAACCTCACTGCTATTTGGAACTGCCTTGCCTATCTTCATCATCTTTGGACAGTAACAGGTACACAGTATCTAAAATGTGAACACTGTATGTACAACTTTAGAGCTATACAAACCTTATTGAAAAAGTTCATTTACAGGTTTATTTTAATTTATTTACAATAAACTGGATTAATATTATAGCAGTATCTATTCATTAAATGCATTTAACACATTTAGTACTTTAATTTTATAATGGTTGCATTCTCTTTATTAAGAAAGCACATCTCATTTTATTTATATTAAAGTGTTTCACTTCAATAATCCGTAATTGTAGACATTTGATGATAATTCAATTAATCTACAAAAAGTAAGACAACTTACTTTAGTTCTATCTGGATTTCATTTATAAATTTGCCATTTAACGAGTTCTTTGAAGGCCCATCTTAATACATGTGAATAATTATTTGATAAATTTTAACAGAAAATAATTACATGTTACTATTTTTACTATTTAACTAGTAAAATTACTTTTATAGGTGTAACTTCATGTAGACAAAAACATGATAATTTTCTAAACACATTTTACAGTGTACTGAACTTGTTCAGTGCTTCCCTCGTGTCAGAGGATTTGTAAAAATTTCAATGTAGTATATACACAAAAACATTTGCATTTTAAATATTGGATTGGATTGGATTGAACTTTATTGTCCAGTCTGTTTTCACAGAGAGGAAATTTTTCTTTGACACTGTAACATACATTCACTGCTTAGAAATCACATCACACATCAACAACACAATTCTATAATTAAACACTGTAAGAAAGAAAAATTAAAAATATCAACAGCCGTTCTATTGTTTCAATTCAAATACTGTACGATTCAAGATAATCACTGCCAATGGAAAAAAAGATCTTTTATAGACATTTTTTTTTTAGCCAAGGGAATTTTTAGTCTACGTCCAGATGGGAGCAATTCAAAAGCAGAGTGAAGAGGATGTGTGTTATCTTTAAAAATCGCAATTGCCATTTTACCCATGAAATGATCAAACAAGCTCTGAAGTGGCTGTTGTTTTTGTCCAGTAATCTTATTTGCTTGATTAATTATTTTTGAGAGTTTGTTCTTTTGTTTTTTGTTTATGTGAGAATACTCTCGATCATTGATCGATATAATATAGTTAGGGTTTGCTGACCGATATTAAAACTTCTCAGTTTCCTGAGGAGACCCAGGCGTTGCCGTGCTTTTTTATGAATGTACTCCACATTACTTTCAAAATTAAGTTTCTCATCTATAATTGTACCCAAATATTTAAAATTTGAGACCTGCTCTACAGTTTTTTCCTTTATGACAACTGGTTTATATTCAGATACGGTATCTACTCTTCTCAACTGATTTCTCAAACATAGCTCTTTTGTCTTTTCAATATTAAGATGTAAAAAACTACTCTCAAACCAACAGATAATACTGTCAATGTACTCAAAATATGAGGTGCAGTTCATTTCTTTCTGACATGAAACCAATGCCATATCAAAGGGTAAGGTTATCGTCATTGCACTTCAGTTCATTTATGTATACAAAAAAAAAGTATTGGAGACAGTACACATCCCTGCGGTACCCCAGTATCTAAAACCAAGCAATCCGACATAACATTATTAACACAAACTCGCTGAGGGCGACCTTTTAAAAACTCCTTAATCCATAAAATCATCCAACTACTAGCACCTAACTCATAGAGGCGCTTTAAAAGAAGATGAGGTTCGAACATAGGAATTTGAATTATCTAGATGATTTTGAACCTTATTTAAAAGAGTGAGAGGCGCATCCACAGTGCTCCTATTTGCCCTATAGGCAAATTGCATGGGGTCTATGCATGTCTCGATTTGGGATAACAGTTCCGTACATACTATGCGCTCCATACATTTACACAGAATAGATGTGAGTACGATTGGGCGAAAGTCTTTGAGAGATTTAGCATTAGGTATTTTCGGCACCGGGATCATGTAAAACCTATTGTGTCTCTGTCTATCTAAATGTATAACATTATGACCACTAACAGGTGAAGTGAATAACACTGATCATCACTCATCATCACAGCACCTGTTAGTGGGTGGATATATTAGGCAGCAACATTTTGTCCTTAAAGTTGATGTGTTAGAAGCAGGAAAAATGGGCAAGCGTAAGAATTTGAGCGAGCCTGACAAGGGCCAAATTGAGCTACTGTAGCTCAAATTGCTCAAGAAGTTAATGCTGGTTCTCATAGAAAGGTGTCAGAATTCACAGTGCAGCACAGTTTGTTGCGTATGGGGCTGCATAGCCGCAAACCAGTCAGGGTGCCCATGCTGACCCCTGTCCACTGCCGAAAGCGCCAACAGTTGACACGTGATTCATCAGACCAGGCCGCCTTCTTCCATTCCTCCATTCCTCCAATTTTGCAGTAATCAGGGAACCGGCTTTACTGACAAAATGCGCGTGACAATCTCATGCGATATATCGCCCAGCCCTAATGTGAGGGACAGAAGAATGTGTACATCGTTAAATTTAAGTCCACGGAAACTCGTCTTCCCTCCGCTGCAGCTGTCAATCATTACCTGTTCAGCACTCAAACAGCGCATCACATTCGGTAACGACAGTCAGCATGGTAAAACTCTGTTAGATCGCACAACACAGGGACTATGAATTGGCGTCACACACACATTAACTGGAATGTAAAAGTGAGCAGAAACATATGATCAATAAACTGTTAGATGTAGATATAGGCTACACTGGGTTTCTCATTGTGTTGTGAACTTTTCAATGCACAAAAACAAAAAAGAGAAAAAAAAATTTTTCATTGATCTAGTCTCTTAATTTTGCTCTCAGAATGCACCAGATTTATGCATTTAAATTTAAAACATACAAAATTTTCCTTTGGGGGGGTGGGGGGGGGGGTGCATGCCCCCGGACCCCCCTAAAGGGACCCATGTCCATCCACCACAGTCTCACAAAATGCTGTGGGAAACACTGTGGTATCAGTCTGAAATGGCACACTGTAAGTTAAAAAAAGATGTTTTTTGCATTATTCTGCAACATTCTTAAAACGAGGGAAAACACCAGTGAAACTAATGCTGCCCAGCGGTGAATCTGTGAATAAGGTGTCATTTGTGCAATCAGATCAATGCACACAGTTGAGAAGGATACCGAAACAATGAAGATAAAGACAAATCAAAAAGACAAATCACTTGTTGCAAAAACACATCGGCCCCCAAGCATCCAATCAATTACCCATGTCTATTACGTTCACTACAAAGAAGACGAAACAGACAGGGACCATTTTTTTTGAATGGCTCGAAAGCAGCATCAGGGTTATTGAGGACATCTATCACACTAAAGTACACAGAGATATTGTATCTGCCCGTATTGGCTGAAATGCTGGATCAGAAACATTTGCTAAAAAGTCAGGCAATACAGCTTGTACCATTTCAAATGGATTATGGCTAACACTCAGATCATTAAAGCCAGAATTAGACTAACAATCATTCATTACAATTCTATGAAATGCAGAAAGAAGGAATGGTTGTCTTCCATAGAGGCACTCTGCTGCTAATGGTGGAGGCGGAATGACCAAACGTCCTCTGTTTTGTAGGTGTAAATCAATAGCACTGTAAACTGGAGCATAAGGCATCTAAGACCTCTATCTAAGACCAGGTGATCCAGAGACTCAAAGTTTTCCTCTTTCTCCCATAGGTCCCTATTATAAACAGAGACTTAAACTGGGAATTTGAGGAGACGCACTTATGGGCTTAGGGTTTTATAGGATATTGTAGTCACCAAGTGTTCCTTGAAAAACAAACAGTAAAAAGCCATTGTTTAGCTAATTAGTATCATGGGGCACAAAAGGACGAGAGCTGGTTTTTCAAACACCTCATCTGGCCAAGAATTAGCCCTTAGAAATGACAGTGTGTGCATACAACTTCAAAGGAAAGATTAAAAGTATTTAGTCTGTGTTTATCTGGTAATGTGCAATTGCTAAACAGAATAATTTATCAAGGCTAAGAAATATACAATGTAAACTTAAGGGAAAAAAAAAAAAAATCTCTCTCCAAAAGCCTGCGGCTGACTTGTTTGAAGTGCTCAAAGCCAATGCGTCAACAGAGATGCAAAGCATGTATGCGGGTGTTTGTTAACCCTATTTCGAGTAAGCCACTGACTCCTACAGGATCAATCATGATGCATTGCGTTTTAAAAGAGCACATTATTGATTCTGTGCTGATATGTTGCTAGACATGAAAAACATGTGAACTTGAAGACAATGGTAACACTTTATTTTAGGGTCTTTTAACTAGTTGCTTATTAGCATGCATATTGCTAGAATATTGGCTATTTATTCGTACTTATTAAACACATATTTATGCCTTATTCTGCATGACCTTATTCTACATTCTTAATTCTATCCAATACCTAAACTTAACCCTCTGGAGTCTGAGGCTGATTTGGGGCTTGGGGAAGTTTTGGCATGCCCTGACATTTGTGCTTTTTTCAGTTGTTCATAAACATATAAATGACAAAAGTGTCATTCCACTGTATTCAGCAAAAACTAGGCTACAATTATATGTGAGGAACATGTATGTAAATGTTTGTATTTTTGACGGGATAATGTTTATGCGTGGTTATTGAAAAAACAAAAAAACTTAAGTCACTGAAATAAGGCCAAAAAATATATATTAAATCTGTGTTCACAAGACTTTTGGGTATTGGAGGTTGTAGACTAGAGTTTTTGCTACAGAATTATGTAAAAAATTATGCTGCCTACTCCTTCATATGAAACAATATATTGATTTAGTTTTTGTAAGACACTTTTTGTCAAGAAACACAGTATGCATGGAGGTGTGAATGATCATGAATAATGGGCCCTTTACATCTGAGAAGACAAAAGAATCACATAATAATGACCTGAAATGACTTGCATATTAATGAGGCCTTTCAGTCAGGTAGGCTTTGAAAAAAACCCTCTGTAATAATGTCTCAGCTCATCATAAACAGCAATACTGTGAAATATTATTACAATTTAAAATAATGGTATTCTATTCTATTATTTAACATATAATGTATTTGTGTGATGCAAAGTGTCTGAACAATTATGTTACCTCTATGGCATTTCATATAGGCTTTTAGCTTAAAAGCATGCTTTTAGCTTAAAAGCATGCTGGATACTGTGTTTTTAATTCATACTTGCAGCCGGAGGGCGCTCTCTGTGCACATTTAGGCCACAAATTCATATAAAGAAGAAAAGGAACTAGGAACTAACGGCATGTCTTCTACAGATCACTAACCATGGCTTTAACATCCAAATAAACACTTTTCAAGACAATAAATACACGATTGAGACGATGTATGCATGTATTGCCTCTGAATTTGCGTCTGAATAGCGCTGGCTCCGAGGGCGTGGCCGCATTAGCGGGTAATGAGCTGAATCACGGACTTCTGACATGGCTCTCTTTTCATACAGATTACATAAACACAGAATGTTTGTTTTCGATTTGACTTGCACGATTTAAAACCTGACATTTCAACGTTTTTTTAGACATAAGTGTCTTTTTCTTGTCATTAGTATTCATAAGTTACAGTTCATTTTCTGAGAACTATCAGATTGGACTTCGTTCAGAGGGAGAGGAGAGATCACGCATCATGTTAGTTTTCTTTATTTTACAAAAAGCACAACATTGTGTTTTTACTCTGAGTGTACACAAATAAAAGAAGACTTTTTTTTGGTTTCAATTGATATATTACTTATGTCTCTATGACAAGAAATGACGGAGTATTTTAAGTCTGTTTTGCTGCAATGTGAAAAAAATCCTGCAAAATGCGCCGGCGCGTTTTCAGACCTCAGGGAGTTAACAACTACCTTACTAACTAAGAGTTAAAAGTTTGAGGGAAAAGTCAGTTAATAGTTTATATGTGTTCCCTATACGGTAACACTTTATAATAACTCACGCTATGAAGCATTAGTTAAGCATTAGTAAATAGTCAATTAATCATTAATAAAACATCAATAGACATTAGTAAGCCATTTATAAATACTGCTGTAAATGCTTTGTTCTTGATTTATAAGCATATCTATAATGTGTTTAATAATTGCATTTTCATACTTTATTAATGATCAGTTTGTCATTTCTAAATTAAATTTCTAAATGCTTTATTAACACATATTCCTAGTGTCAAATCTACCTCAGTATACTTTAAAACATTAGAAAACAGCAGTGCAGAAGATCACTGAACCTTTGAATCTCATTTATAAAAGCTTTACAAAGCATAAATAGTCCTCACTTTAGATGAGCTCACAAAAATAGCTAACTGACCACTTCTAAATGTTTTATAATTACCTGAATTAATCATGAATTACAGTAGGAATATGTGTTAATAAAGCATTTATTAACACACCAAGTAACTATTACTATATGTCTAAATAATAAGATGTATAAATGAATGTTAAAATAGTTTATTAATCATTTACTTACACTTCCTAAATGATTTTATGAACCACTGACAACTCAACCCAAATAACTGGTTTGTAAATAATGTAATACTTAATTTAGAAATGATAAATTGATTATTAATAAAGTATGAAAATACAATTATTAAACACATTATAGATATGCTTATAAATCAAGAACCAAGCAATTATAGCTGTATTTCTAAACTGCTTAGTAATGTCTATTAATGCATTATAAGTGATGAATTAACTATTTACTAATGCTTAACTAATGTTTAACTAAGTGTTACCGTGACAGTATCTAGTCATCAGAGAGCACAAATCTACATTTACAACAATTTATCATTTTAAGCATGTTTGACCAAACACTGAAACGGCGACCTTGAATCCCATTTAATCTGAAGGTCATATCCCAGCTCAGTTATCTGCCAAAGAACACACTGCGGTCACTTCTCATTGTGATTTAGAAAGGGTTTGATCTTTGCCATTTATGACAAATGGACACTGGTACATTAAATGGAAATACAAAACATGACATTGGGCTTCATTCTTCCAAATTGTATACACACATGTCTGAGATGAAGCCAGCCTATATATACTGCTTATTAATCTCAATAGCTTCATTAGTTAGAACTGACCAACAGTATAATAAGATGGCACTGTTTTTTTGTTTGTTTGTTTTTTCTCGAGACTCAATAGCTAAGGATGGATGCCTAATTGGGCATCCAGTCTGTTTATCACATAAATTTGGTTCAAGTGTTGATTTGTATAACCAGGTTTGATGTGAAGGCAATTATAAAGACAAACAGAAAATGCTTCCTTTCCTCTCGCCCAATCCAGTCCAATTCAACAATTGCTATCATCTCTGAATATTTATTAATGACCATAGATAGACCACTGATCAAAGAGGACAGCACTTGCATTGCCTACATTTGCCAAGAATTCAAGTCTTATCAAGTTCCTCTTTGTTAAAGTCACTCAGAGCCACGGAGAGAGTGTCTATATATAGACAAAACCATGCCGCTGTTCCTGTGTACACAGATCAGTCATTATCTTCCTACCCTGTCACAAACAGAAGTCACCTTTTGGTGCAAATAAGGTCTTTCCCATCTGTAACACACTAACAGATGGACACAGAGCCTGTCAAACATCACTGGCAAACACATACAGAAATAATGAAGGAGCTTTTTGATTCAGCAAGACCAACCTCTAGGGTTTTTATAACAAAAATATATCTTACACCCGGGCAATCATGCACAAAGACAGTATACACAAACATGATGGACATGACACACAGGCAGTTGAGTCAACTGTGATGTGTTGGGCAGGTGTAATTGGCCGTCATCTTACGGTGCTCACTGGTGACTGGTATTTCAGGGTTCTGACGAAGAGATCGGACAAGCTCTTCTCGTCAGAGCATACGCTACGTGTCCCAGAATTGTCTGAGGCTAAATGGAGCAACGAGACAGCTTGGTCAAAAGCATCAATGTCTCTCAACTTTGCAAGCATCTTAACTTTAACTTTATTTTTATGCTAATTTCTCATTGATTTCCTTTTATTTGTTTAAATAAGTGCACTTAAACACAGCTACTTACAAAATAAATAACTATCTTGGCATGAAATATATAATTTTTGCTGTATGCTGCCATGAAAAAAAAGTATTATAGAGTTTAGTGCTTGTAATGTAATATAAAGTTTAGTGCTTATGCGAAAATATTTTATTGCTCAATGCTGTGCTTGTTGGGACTTAGAGAGGTATAACAGCTTGTCACTGGGGCAGTATCCTTAAAGGTTCAACCACTGTACTCTTTAACATTCATAAATATATTTGGACCAGACTGCTGTTGTAGCAATAAGACCGGACTCTGTCTTGAGTCCTTCTCAAGTCTCAAATCCATCTTTTCATAGTCTTGTCACTGTTACGTCCAAGGACGTAATTTATTTATTATTTGAATTGTTTGCATTTGTGTATCTTGTGTTGTGTTTTCCTTTGTTTTTTCTGTTTCTCTCTCTGCGCTATTAACAGGTTGAGGGGTACCACCTGTGCTTCATTAGTCATGTGAGAGCTGTGTGCGCACTGATTGGTGTATTTCCTGATTACCATCGTATATAACTGCAGAAAGTGCCGTGATGAAGGAGAGAGACAACACGGCGTGTGAGGATTTGTTTACTCTTCAGTCCCAGACGGTAGCGCTGGTCGCGCTTCTGTTGTTCTTTGTTGCGTTGGGTTGTAATATATTATGTGTTTTGAGTGGATAATTTTTTTTATATATATACATTTATGGGTAAAGTAGGGTGGAGGATTCCGATATCTTTTCTCCTGGTTGTGGTTTAGTTAAGGAGGGAGGGAAGTTAATTGTTGTTTTGTTGTTTTCTTTTGGTGACAGGTAATTTAGTATTAATTCTTTTAGGTAGAGGTTTAATTCTTTTTCTTTTATATGGGTCATCCACCTGAGGTAATGTTTTGTTTGTTTTCTCCTATTTTGTGTGGAACATTTCTTCATGATTATTCTTTATGTCATAGCCTACTCCTGCATTACAAAATAAAAGGCAAACCTGCCACTTAAACTGCAACCCAGCATTTAGTATTTTTTTTCAATTGTGACTCTGGGAGTGAAGAGTAAGAGATCCTCCAAGTCTCTCCACTTTTATTTGTTCGTTCGACCCCTGTTTACCGGGGATAGAAAAGGGAGAACGTAACAATTGGGGGCTCGTCCGGGATTTGAACCCGGGACCTCTCGCACCCCCAGACCCAAAAGCATTTAGACTGTATCTTGAATTGTACTTTATGTTGTGTATTTGCTCTCTGCAGTCATCTCATGGTTGCTTGAGGTTCACACAAAACCAAGTATCATTCACCACAAATGAAATCATATGTACACTGTCTGAATCAGAATTTACACTGGCTGAATTCAGACCCTCTTTAGGTCTCTGTCTTGACTTGGACTCATCCTTCTTCTGGCCTTAGTTTTGACTAGGACTTAACCTACTCAGATCTCAGTCTGGACTCTGACTCAAATACACTGATTTTTACTTTATCTATCCCTAAATGTTCATAGTAGTTCCTTACAGATGGCAGAAAAACAATGTATATAATAAAAAGTAGCATTTTAAGTGTCTAAACAGTAGTACAATAGGATTTGCTCTGAAAATTTCCTTTCAGCTCTGCATTTTCACCACAAGAGTTGCAACCTATCTTTAAAAAAGCTCCTGCTGAAATAGACTGAACTCTGTATTTATATTTTGAGAATGCACTCTTAAATATGTTCAGGGCCATTTGGCAATGTGAGGAGGCTGGCGTCCCTGGCCATCTGGTTAGTGGGCACACTCCTCTACCCCCTTCTACTCTTGCCCTGCATTACAGACCCTTGCGTTTCAATCCAATTCAGTGCTCCAGCTACCTGGCAGGCATCTCCCTCAGACCTTGCCAACAGATGGCTCTGCAGCAGGTAATAATGACCCAAGACAAACTCTTAAATTGATTATGCCATCGTTAGGGCATAAATACAAAGTATCGGCCCTGCAGAGTGGAAAGATGGCTCAGAGTCAACAGGCACTCACATCAGAGGCAGATACTGATTCTGAAGTGCACATGATGGGGGAAGACATACAGGAAGATGAATGTAGACTGATTGACCTAGCTCACAAAGGGTCCGCTGAATAACCATGTAAGGGAATAATTAGCAATCCTAATCAAAATTCTAAACTTCCAAATAAAAAAAGACCTTGAAATGGGATTTGTGTTAATGGTGGCCCTCTGAGAGGTTCACATGGGCATAAGGCTCAGCCACAGAATGTTCAATAACTGATAAGTACCTCCTGCCATTTATTGAAATGCAAAAAAGCTACTGTATTTTCTACTTGGATACCAATCTGGGCTGGTAGCCAAAGGGTTACTAGTTTGAATCCAACATAGAGTGATCCAAAGTTTCTCCAGGGGGGACTGAGTTTATGAAATTTACTTTGGGGAAGAAAATTGACTACTTCAGAGATGTCCAATCCTGCTCCTGGAGGGCCACTGTACTGTATCCTGCAGTTTTTAATCCTAATTAAACACACCTGAACTGAACTAGTGGGTAGGATTAAGGGATGTAGAATGAAACATTAATATGTGCTTTATAAGTACTAATAAACAGCCAATATTCTAGTAATATGCATTCTAATAAGCAACGAGTTAAAGGATTAGTTCACTTTCAAATAAAATTTTCCTGATAATTTCCTCACCCCCATGTCATCCAAGATGTTCATGTCTTTCTTCAGTTGAAAAGAAATGAAGGTTTTTGATGAAAACATTCCAGCATTATTCTCCTTATATTGACTTCAATGGCCTCCAAATAGTTGAAGGTCAAAATTACAGTTTCAGTGCAGCTTCAAAGGGCTTTAAACGATACCAGACAAGGAATAAGGGTCTTATCGAGCGAAATGATCGCTCATTTTCGAAAAAAAATACAACTGTATATGCTTTATATAAACAAAAAGCTTACACTCTATGTCCTACGCCTTCCCTATTCTATTTATGGAAGGAATGCATGCGCCAGTTCAATTTTTTTCCGTGAGTAGAACTCGTAAGGCGATCATTTGTTGTCATTTTTTGGCAAACAAAAATTTTCTGCATCGCAGAAATCAAAGGGCACTTCTGAACCAGCAACGTCTTCGGGATTACAAGAAAGAATAAAATAAAGGCAAGTGTGCTGTGGTAAATTCTCCAGGAGCAGGATTGGACACTCCTAGACTACTTAGGGCTAGCAAAGACCAGCTTGGTTGCTACAAAGCAACAAAATGGTCACCATTTTCACACTGTTTCCTGGCAAAGCCATTTGCTGAGTATTTCACTTAAAAACAAGGGTTACAGCACTATGATCCCAAGAACCATCAATAGGTTTCAGTATTTGCATAACTACCTTGTAATATGGAACAATGATAAATACTTTGTTGTATGAGAGGGCCCTGTAGGGAACGTACAGCTTTTCTTTATCACTCCTCTAAAGCCCCTTATGTGTCACAGTTCTCTCACTGCTCATACTCTTAGAGATCGAGAATGATACAGGGGACAGTCATATTTCAGAGCACTAAACATGTCTTTAATCATGAGGAGAGTCCTTCTGCTTGGAAAGCCATGATTTGAAGCTCCAGTGTCAGAGCTGATAGCTCCTCTCTGGGTGAAGAGTGTTGGATCATTTAGAGAAATCTATATTCTCTGGCCATTCATTTTGCTCCAGGAATGAAGCATTTCCCCAGAGGGAGAAAGAGAGAGCACTCTCAGCAAATAATCTCCATGCAGCCACTTCCTGCGCACAAGCCCCCTTGGAGTATTTATCTTCTTCTGAAGGAAATGTTTGCATGGGTGTCATACTGTACATAACCTGACAGCATAACCTTTGGTATATATTTCTTTCCCACCTGTAAAATATTTGCTAGTCTAGTCAAAATTCAAGATGCACTCAGTACTTTTAAGTTGCGCTGGTCATCATGGCTTCTTGGACTTATACTGACACCTAGTGGTGTGGATGTAGCATCATGAAATCTAAAGTTTTCAAATGTCATTATACTGTAGATTATCTACTAGGTGTTTGGAAATTAGCCAAAATGAATGTATTCCGTGACAAAAAGTGCTCAGCAACTTGGATGTTACAAAGATAGCTTATTTGACAAGTCATGTGATCTCAAAATGGCCGCCCTCACATGGAGACCTAGTCCATGTCCAAAAGACAGCTTTTATTAGGCTGTTGATCTGTTCATCTCATATGAGAGTATGTCATTTAAAATGTATCCATCAAAAGTAATATTCATCTTATGTAAAACTTTTTAATAAAAAAAAAAAAAAAATCTGATTGCACCTTTCAAAAGAAAATGGAAAACTAAAAAGGACATATATGAGGCATATCTACTCTATTAATTAATCCTGACAAATTCTTTATCTCTATCTTTTTTTCTTAATTCCCCCAAGGATTAAACAAGTTGCTGGGGTGGCAATGAACCCATGTTGTGCAAATGAAAGACGGCAGTGGGAATAAAGAGCTGCCATGGGGCTTCACTGACCTTGCGTTTATTCAGAAGTACATAATGCAATAATCACCTCCGCATGTGTGATAGATTTTAGCCACCTCGCTCCATTAATCATCAGCCACGGATGGGAATAAATTGAATTAGTGCTATGAAAAGCTCACTTCTCTCAACTGCAAGCAATGAAAAACAATTAGTGCGTTTGAAAATGAGCTTGAATCTAATGCAATTGATTAACAGATTAATAAATATTTGATCTCTGCAACTAAGAGCTTCTTGTTCAACGTATTATTGTGGCCGTTTTATAATTAACCTCTACACTGTGATTAATGTGAATGTGATGAATTTCATAGCATTTACATTGTTCTCATGTACATCTAAAGTATAATAGTATAATAATTGAAATTATTTGATTAATTCTAAAAATATTACAATATGAAATAATATGTTTCTGTCATTTAAAACAGGTGTAGACGTTAGGTCTGAGCAATATACGAGGGGTCAGAGGTAACCATTATCAGTGTTGGGGAAAGTTACTTTTAAAAGTAATGCATTGCAATATTGCATCATTTCCTAAAATAAGTAACTAATCAAGTTATTTTTTTTTTTTATTAACTTTAATTAATTTGTTAATTACGTTTTATGGAAAGTAATGCATTACTTCAAAAGTAATGCATTACTTCAAGGCCATACATAAAGGCCATGTCACACCAAAAGTGAAATGAATAAGCTTCCAGCTGAAGGAAATGCCAATTCATGCCTTTTCAACTCAAACAAAACTTTCAGCTGTGCTGCCATTCTAGGTCGCAGAAGAAGAAAGTTCAACACTCTTACTTCAGTAATGAAAAAAACAAAAAAACAAAATGAAAGACACGTGGGATGTTTATCTAAAGTCATTTTTGCTTGTTGCTATGGTAGAATTGGTTCATCGAAGGTCAGCAGCAAATACATTGGTTAATAAATTGAGATTAAATACATATAGTATTTTTGTATTATTTAACGTTTGATTGATTGATTGAACTTTATTGATTGAACTTTATTGTCCAGTCTGTTTTCACAGAGAGGAAATTTTTCTTTGACATTTGATTATTACAGCTTTAGATAATATTCTAAGTTTTCATTTCACTGTTTTTATTCATTTTGAGGAATACTGAATGTTTTTGTGCAAATGAGATGAGTAAATGCATGCTCACGTCTAGAACTACAATAACCATCATGTTCATACAGCACCTGCATTATGTATTTTAAAAAGTAACTCAGATATTTTGTCGTAAATTTAAAAGTAATTTGTTACTTTACTAGTTACTTGAAAAAGTAATCTGATTATGTAACTCAGATTATGCGTTATCCCCAACACTGACCATTATTATTACTGCAGATATGATGACATGAATAAGAGCCAGAATTACTTGATGTTTGAAAAATGTCATCTTGCATCAACCTGGTGTAAAACCCATCATAACATCATATGGGCATAACCTAACAGTGTTATATCATCATTTCAGACACAAAGTTTATGTGTTGGAAAATTCAGAGCATCTGTCTCAATGAGATGTGAACGCAGAGAGGAAACCATAGTATTTAATTTCATGGCTCCTTAACTTTCATACAGTTAATTTCTCCAGCACCTTGCAGTGTATATGCCCACTCTTTGTGTGGATTTTTAACCCCTCAAATTTCCAATGGAACAATTACTAATAAATAATGAGTTAAAATTAATTGTGCCTGAACAAAGTCATCCAAAAAGTGAAAAAAGGAAATCTGCGAAGGAATGTATAAGGTGGGACAACTACAATGAAAGGGGGGCTTCGTTAAAGTTTCACAATGTAGATTTTAGGCTAGTCTTTTTTTTTTTTTTTTCCCAAGTCTGCTACCATAACGACTACAAATTGCTTAATCTATTCATGATCATAACATCACAAATGGAACAAAGGTGGAACCGCAAGCTGTACATTTTCAGAGGTGATAATGAGATCCCAGACAAAAACTTTTTACAGCAGAAGAAATAAATGATTGTACTCCAAAGATTGTTTCAGAAAATGAAAGAAAAGAGAATCTATAAGGAAGGTGCAGATGATAATAAAAGCAATATATACCGCAGTCATGCACACTATATCTTCCAGCCACAATCCACATGCATTACTGAGTTCAATCTTTGTATATTAAAACATTTTGTACCTCGGTCAGTTGAGCTATTACCATCTTCTGTCAACAAACCAATCCAGGCATGACAATTTCTTAAAGAAATTCAGACAGATATGATTTGATGATAGTTATGCTTGTTTGTTTATTTGTTTGTTTGAGTATTAAATTCAAAAACATTTCTAAGTATTTCTGAAGTATTTTTAAAATTACAAGTATTGGCAGCCTAAACAAATACATTGTAAATTTTTTAGGGTGGCCAAGGCTCATTGATGCACATGGGGAGTGAAGGCTTGCCTGGTGTGGTCCAATCCAACAGATGAGCTATTGTAGCTCAAATTGCTTAAAGTTAATGCTGGTTCTGATAGAAAGGTGTCAGAATACACAGTGCATTGCAGTTTGTTGTGTATGGGGCTGCATAGCCAGGGTGTAGACCAGTCAGGGTGCCCATGCTGACCCCTGTCCACCACTGAAAGTGCCAACAGTGGGCACGTAAAAATCAGAACTGGACCACGGAGCAATGGAAGAAGGTGGCCTCGTCTGATGAATCACGTTTTCTTTTACATCATGTGGATGGCCGGGTACGTGTGTCACTTACCTGGGAAACACATGGCACCAGTATGCACTATGGGAAGAAGGCAAGCCGGCGGAGGTAGTGTGATGCTTTGGGCAATGTTCTGCTGGAAAACCTTGGGTCCTGCCATCCATGTGGATGTTACTTTGACATGTACAATACCTAAGCATTGTTGCAGACCATGTACACCCTTTCATGAAAACAGTATTCCCTGGTGGCTGTGGCCTCTTTTAGCAGGATAATGCGCCCTTCCACAAAGCAAAAATTGTTCAGGAATGGTTTGAGGTGCACAACAACAAGTTTGAGGTGTTGACTTGGCCTCCAAATTTCCCTGATCTCAATCCAATCGAGCATCTGTGGGATGTGCTGAACAAAAGTCTGATCCATGGAGGCACCATCTCGCAACTTACAGGACTTAAAGGATCTTGATGGGTCTAGTGGAGTCCATGCCTCGACAGGTCAGGGCTGTTTTGGCTGCAAAAGCGAGTCCAACAAAATATAACGAAGGTGGTCATAATGTTATGCCTGACCAGTGAAATAAAGTGAAATAAATTTTACAAATAAATAAATAATACAATATTTCACAAAACAGGTTGTTTGTTACAAAATGTAATAGCAATACTTTGTAAAACTATTAACAATTATTATTAACAATAGATTTAGAAACTCAAAATTAAACTTTATTGCATTTTAAGCTGCTAAGATTTGTAATATTTATGTATGCAAAAAGTGCGATACAAAACAGGCGAGGAATTGTGGATTTAGATGTGGGGGAAAAAAGCCCTATCTGACCCTAATTTGTGAAGGTAATTTACATGTCTCAAAAGAGATGCTGTGTCGCATGAGGGGGGCTCATAAATTGGTTCGCTATCACCAGACTGCAAAGCTCAAACAGGCCACTGGGAGAGACCAGAGCTCAGCATGGCAGCAGAAGGGGGGTTGAAACGGTGTACAAGGCAGTCGGCAGCAGAAAGGCCAGCGAATACTGTACTGCAGTTCTGCGGTCTGGGGGTAGATTGCGATCTGAGGTGTATGCCCCAGGTACGGGAAAAGTGGAGCGTGATGTTTATAATACCTGACTGAAGCAGCCGTGGCTAAGAGACTTTCACGGTTGTCTGCCTACAGCTGAGACCACACGTCTGATATTCAACCATGGCCTGATGCTAAAAGAAGTTGAGAAGTAAAAAAAAAAAAAAGTGGCTGACTTAAAGAGATGGTTCAACTAAAAATGTTGTTTTTTTTGGACCCCAATGACTTTCATTTTACGGGGCAAAAACAATTGAAATATTTATTTTGTTTTCTACTGAAGAAATTCAATTATACAGGTTTGAAATGACACAAAGCTGAAAAAAATATGACATTTTTATTTTTTTGGTGAAAAATCCTTTTAACAGTATAGTTATTGGATTTTTTTTTTTTTTTTTTGGTTCAGATGACAATTTTAGTGCTTTCTGATAGTGTCAAGTCTCTGAAAACCAACTGCATCAAGTAATATCTACAGCTCTTTGTGAACAGATAAACATCTTTAAGTCCTATATCACATTCCTCAGATCTAGTAGTGGCATGTACTTGACATTTAGCAGTGATAAGTCAAGTGAAGCATTTACGAGAAAAAAAATGGAGGATCTAACAGGCTTCTGAGGTGGTTCATGTCTTGTAATACAGCCGCCATTAAATACGTGTTGTTAATCACGCATCAACACTGCACCCTGTTTATTACCAATCACGAACAAATGTCTTGGCGCCTCTGCTGTTGTGATTTAAATATTCCCCTTATTAACTTTATAGACAAAAGTAATTGCTCACTCAATAGCATTTTGCTGACTCATGCAGAAGACAGGGACCACTGGTTCACACCAGGGAGTTCCTAACTGCAAACAATCAATTAACTATCCTTGGGGGATGAAGAGAACTGGAAGAAAAGATGGGCTATTTGAGACACTTTTCAAGACTTTTTCCCTTTTGGTTTATCCCTCTTTTATTGGCGTTTCTTTTGTGATTAAGACCCACAATTATGTGCAGGAAAATTCAATTAAAAGATACTGGATGAGGTAAATTGTAACTAGGAACACGCAAGCACTGCAGTGTAAATATACTGTATACTGAAGACTGATCAAATGTATTATTGATCAGGAAATGAATGAGCATGGCATATAAAGCAATCATGTTCATAAGGAAAGTTCATAGTCCAGCATTCTCACACACACACACACACACACACACACACACACACACACACACACACACACACACACACACACACACACACACACAAAAGTGTGTTCAAGGAGAGTCATTCATTTAGTGTGGAGCATAAAGGACCATTCACACAGAACAGTGTTTTGCTTTGAAAAAAAAATAAATAAATAAATAAATAAAAAATAAAAAATAAAAGCAAGATGCACAGCATTGGAATGAAACAAAAAAAGTTTTTGAACTTGAGGGCTTGTTTTTTTAGAATGTACAAGATTCTGCAAAAGACAAGATATGCAAGCACAAGTGTCAAAAATGTTTGCCCAGCACATGTTTGCATAGAAAAACAATGGACAAGCAGCACAGCAGAATTAAAAAAATGTGTGAAAGGACTTTAAATATCCCTAAGAACTTCTGCAATATGCTGCTTGAAAAAAACTGTGTCATGGCTTTCACAAATATACGCACACACCAATGAGCCAAAACATTATGACCACCTGCCTAATACTGTATGTTGTTGATCTTTAGAGTGCTGCCAAAATAGCACCAACCCACATAGTGTTACAATGGTATACTATCAAAGACGAGGAAGGCAGGATAAGAAACAATAACGTAGTTTAATCTCAGAGAGGAGTCAGGATTCATAGAAACACGTAACATCAAACAATACCGGACGCTGGACTGAAGACAGGGAGGAACTTAAATACACAGACTAATAACAAACAGCTTAGGGTGTAATTAGGGATGCACCGATACCGATACCGGTATCTGGTATCGGCCTCGATACCACATTTTCTAAAGTACTCGTACTCGTTAAAAGTCCCCCGATACCGGGGACCGATACCACGGTCTGAGAAATGTCTATGTTTGAGCGGCGTGTAAGGGGTTAATCAAAGGCGCCGAGTGCCCGCCCCCAGGCTCCGCCCCGGCTGCAGCTCAGAGCGGGGAGAAGGCGAGGCGAGACAACATGTCAGCCGTGTGGAACTATTTCAAAGTGAATGAAGACGACAAAACAAAGGCGGACTGCAAATTGTGCTCAGCGAAATTGTCCAGAGGAGGCTCAAAAGGTAGCTCATTTAACACAAGTAATTTAATCAAGCACCTAAAATCCCAACATGACAGTTAGTACAAAGAGTTTACCCACGCTTCTAAACCAACACAACCCACGCTGCAGCAAACTCTTGCAAGACGAGAGAAAATGTCCAGAGACAATCCACGTGCTGTGAAAATAACACAAGCAATTATCGAGTACATTGCATTGAGTGACCAGCCACTCTCAGAGGAAGAAAATGTGGGATTCCTGCGTCTCCTCCATGTTTTGGAGCCCAGATATGATGTCCCAAGCCGCCGCTACATGACTGACACAGAGCTGCCTAAACTACACGACTCCGTGAAAAAACATATCCACAGCCTACTGCAAGCCTCCTCTGCGTTTAGTTTCACCACGGATATTTGGACAAGCAGTGTTAGCCCCGTGTCGCTAATTAGCCTAACCTCCCAGTGGATAGACGAGAGTTTCACGCCGCAACAACATAAACATATTTATCCAAATATTGTGCACTAAATAGCTAAACATCACTAAAAAGATGTTTATGAATGCCCCTTGTGTTGTCCAAAGCGGCAGAGTTTACAACAAACTGAAAAAAATACTTGAGTTGCACTGTCACTTTTTAATTATTTTTTTATAATTATTTATTCTGTAATATTTTGCATACAACATGCTTTTCATTTTAAATAAATGTTCTTAATTCCAAACTAGTCCCTTGTTTTTTTGTTAAATTTATATGACTAAAGCTGTTACCTGTAAATTGAAATCATGTTTTTTTTTATTAAGTACTCGGTATCGGTATCGGCGAGTACTGAAATGCAAGTACTCGTACTCGTACTCGTACTCCAAAAAAGTGGTATCGGTGCATCCCTAGGTGTAATCAGTGTCCATGGTGAGTGATGAGTGGCGGGAACAGAACACAAGGATCACATGACAGTGAAAGACAACCTAGACGAGACGGATATGTAACATTAGCTCCCCCCTCCGGCAAGGCGCGTCCTCACGCCGTGGAAGAACATCATAGGGGTGGCCGGAGTGATGGTGATGGAGTGATGAAGGGAGGATGACGATCCCCTGGCAGCGTAGGTGGAAGACCGCTGGCACAGACCCAGAGCTCCCCAGATCTGACAGTCCACGGCCGAGTAGATAAAGGGCGGAGTCCAGATGCTGAAGGGCAGACTGACGGCATCTGGAGGACGACCAGCGGAGACTCGGCAGGTGGATTCCGGGGCACAGACGGAGAGCTGGCGAACTCCCGCGACGTCGCTGGTCTAGGAGGCCCCGGCGATGTACTGGCTACGATCGGCGGAGGTGGAGCTGGAGATCCCGAGGGCTGCGGTGACGTCGGCTCGACCAAGGACAGAGGCAACTCAGAGGGGAAGGAGGAGCCCTCGGTAGCTGAAGGGGTGGAGGGACTGAGTGTAGACGAAGTCTCGTAAGTCCGTTGCGGAGGAGGAGGGACGACTGACCAAGGGGGAGCCGGCCGGACGAGGGAGACCGGAGGAGCCGTCAGCCGGAGGGTCTCCGGCGGAACCGTAGATGGGCGGAGCCTGGACGGAGCCGGCAGGTCGATGGGCCGAGATGGAGCGACGAGGACGGCAGCTGGAGGCGGAGCCACCGGAACCTCTGGCTTACGTGCTGCTGGTGGGAGTGTGACCTGCGGCTCTACGTCACAGGGGTTCCCCGGAGACGGCGCAGGACAGATGACATCCAGCAGCGATGTTGTAGGAGGACTGGCTGAGCGAGGTGTTGACAGCGTCGATAGGGAATCTGTAAATAAAACACAGTCCATCGTAATGTCTCTGTTAGATGACAAAGGTAAACATGACGGGTGGGTTTGGGTTGGAGTCGACTCATCGCTGAAGTCAATCAGCCAGTCCTCCCTCTCCGTAGTCGATTCTCCCTCGTCCGCAGATGTTATGGGCTCACACCCCTGGTCAGACGTCAGTTGGAGTTCCACTTCCTGGGCGCAGGTCACCTCTGTCCTCGGGGTCTAGGGATCTGGCTGACCTTAAGCTGCCGGTGGTAACTCTCCGTCTGCGGGGGGCTCGCACGAGTGCTCGTGGGGAAGATACAGGCTCTGGGTCTGGCTGTGCTCTGGATCGGGGACGAACACTCTCCATACACCTGAGGATATGTTCCATCCAGCTGAGTCCGGAGGTGTCTGGGAGGTCCACGGGATGATGGTAGTTTGCCCCGATCCAGAACAACGACTTCAGGGTTTCGTCGTTGTAGGGGCAGGCGAGTGCAACACTGATGAATTCATTGGTGAACGAACAAAAATCGGGGTTATTCCTTGCAACGAGTGTGAACATGCCGCCGAAATCCATTTTCAGTATTTGGTCCAGTATTCTGTTACAGTGGTATACTATCAAAGACGAGGAAGGCAGGATAAGAAACAATAACGTAGTTTAATCTCAGAGAGGAGTCAGGATACATAGAAACAAGTAACATCAAACAATACCGGATGCTGGACTGAAGACAGGGAGGAACTTAAATACACAGACTAATAACAAACAGCTGAGGGTGTAATCAGTGTCCATGGTGAGTGATGAGTGGCGGGAACAGAACACAAGAATCACGTGATAGTGAAAGACAACCTAGACAAGACGGATATGTAACACATAGGTATGGACTCTACAAGACCCCTGAAAGTCTCCTGATGGATCTGGCACAAGAGCCTTCAAGGACTATGTAGGTTGCGAGATGGAACCACCATGGATTGAACATGTTGGTCCAGGACATTCCTCAGATGCTCACTTGATTGAGATCTGGGGAATTTTGAGGCCAGGACAACACCTTGAACTCTTCATCATGTTCCTCAAACCACATGAATGGCCGGACCCATGGGTTCTCATCAGAACAGTGCCCAGAGCATCACTTTCCTTCCACCAGCTTGTTGTTATCCCACATCTGCAACATGCCAACCAAGTCAACATTGACCTCTAGTTTCTTTCCATATATTCTTTAACAAATTTCCTCCTCATATTTATTTGAGCATTTTTCCCCCTGGAAACAACCTAATATCTTCAAATATGTTTGATTTATAGTGATGTCTACTGCCACAAAAAAACACAAGTAAACGGTTCAAATATAATGATAGAGAAGACAGGTATGCATATATTCTCTTTACTGCTTTCAAGGGTAGATGTTATCCTATTTCAGAGACGCACATTGTACAGGATATTTAGGCAAGTCTCTAAATCATCTTGGGTCTATGCCTCAACACTTTTATTCTCAATTCCACTGCAATGAGAGTACCACATTGCATCATGGGAGCTTGTCTGTGTTTACCGTCCCTTTAGACAGACCATTCACTTGGCAACCATCAGTCACTGTTGAACTCCACTGACTTTATTCACAGAGGTCTAGCTGCACTAAAATACACAACACAGCAAGATTGAGACTTCTCTTCAGTGAATATGGTGGAATAATGAGCGGTGCGTGGCATTTGATTGTGAGAAACCTTGTGAGGCAAGATCTGCTGATAGATGGTACGTGTGAAGGGAAGTGTTGCTGCAGCTAAACACAGACACTGTCACTAAGTTCTGTTTCATGTTACTGTGTTACCTTTGAGGCGCTGGAGTCTGTCAGGAGATTATAAGTGTTAGAGCGCCACTTCAGCTACGTTCACACTATCACTGTTTGGGATTGACAAACGTATTTGCTAACAGATGCGAGTCTTGGCTTGCCGAACAACTTACAGAAGGGGATTGAATGCTGAATCTATGAGGATCAATGACAAAGATCTATTATGACATTATGACATATATTATGACATAACAGATATTGATCAATGACAGATCTATTCATTTCTTTAAAAAAATAATTTCATACATACAGTGATTTGGAATTAAAAATCATTTGAATGTTTTGTTTTTTTTTTTGTTTTTTTTAATGTTTTTTTTATGTTTTTTTTTTTTTTTGGCATTAAAGTGATAGTTGACCCCAAAATGAAAATTATCCTGTGATTTACCCACCGTCAAGCCATCATAGGTATATATGACTATCTTCTTTCAGACAAACACAATCGGAGAAATATTTAAAAATATCCTTAGTCCTCCAAGGTTTATAATGGAAGTGAATGTTGTGAATGGAAGCACAAATTTGGAAGACAAAAAAAACAAAACAAATAAAACAATCCATACGACTCCAGAGGGTTGATAAAGGCTTTCTGGAACTAATTGATGCGTTCGTGTAAGACAAATATCCTTATTTAAAACTTTATAAAGTAAAATAACTAGCTTCCGGCGCAACAGCCATACATATTCGGCATACATCCAAAAAGTGTTATCGTCTGCGATGTAGTACACAATGACATGACGCGTTATAGTGTAGTACATCATGCTGTAGTGTAAAACGTCACGGAAGTTAACACTTTTTGGATGTACGTCAAATGCATATGGCTGTCACGCTGGAAGCTTGTTATTTTAAGTCAAAAACATCAGGGTGATTATATCATATAGAAAACTCAATAACTGTCAGTCAAAAATATCAGATAATTTGGCCTTTTCAAGATATGACTCCCCAAAAACTTTTAGGTAATGATATTTATTAATTATTCATTAATGTCCACTGTTCCAACTTGAATTATTCATATTTACTAAAAAGTGATACATTTTATTTACCTTGAAAAATAGATGTATTTATTTATTTTTTTTAATTATGTCTAAGATAATGCTTGCATATTACATAACATATTTCAAATAAACTAACTTTTTAGAAATAAATCTATAAAAGTTTCTTAAAAACACATTAAACCACCATGAATACAAATTGTATATTTCTAAGAACTTAGCACATGTGTGACTAGATTTTAAAATAATATTAATTTTCTTTATAATGGACACATATGTCATTAAGCCATAAATTAATAATTGAAGTCAAGTAAATATCAAAAATTTTCTATTTTAAGTCAAGTAAATATCAAAAATTTTCTATTATCTTTTCTATTTTTCAAAATTCTAAAACTTTGTGTATTTACAGGTTTTAATTCATAATAATAAAAAATAATTAATTAAAAATCAGTGTGTTTATGTGTTTGTTATATATATGTGAGTTATAAATGTATAAAGTTATATATCTTTTTCTTTATCATTTTCTCCATAGTTTCAGTGTTCACCCAAAGCTTTAAAAAAAATCCACCCAGAGCTGATCAAAAAAAAAAAAAAAAAAAAGTGTTTAGGGAAGGTAAATGATGTTGACTGGAAACAAATACGTTATCAGGAACTGTATTCATCCATCAAGATGGGCAGAAAATACACAGTGGGACATGACTGGGACAACAAATTTATGCAGAAGGAAAAAGAGGCCAAACTGAGAAAGAGACAGACAGAGGACAAATGCAATCCTGCTTTAAATCAATGTAAGACGTCACTGAAGTGAGGAGCTGAGAAAGAAGAAAGTGTTTATGAAATGGATCGGGAAGAAAGTGTTTTGGGGGGGAGGGGGGGTGGATCAGATCTTTGGTAGCTTTAATATTTCACTGTGCTGATAAGGAACCTGTCATATCTCCTTTTCTGCCTTTCAGCAGCTGTTGCCATGACAATGGGTAGACGGCTGCGCCATGTGTGAGCGTATGTGTGTATTTCAGGAGTATTAGCCAAATGATGACTGGCAAAGACAATGACATCTGTGCAATATGGGGGAATGAGATACCAATTAATGTGTGATGAAAATGGATATACAGGGGGAAATTATTATATATATGGGATGAAGCTCACATCATATTCCAGTACTTCCTAGACAAATGTTCTGTCTGGTTATAAAAAAAGTCCATAATTTTAATTCCAAGCAAATATTTCCCAACCACAATCTTCAAAAATCACATTAGCTCTATCAGTTGTGTTTTATAAAGCAGAGGATTATAGTTTAATATCCAACTTTGAAGATAAAGAGCTACCTGAGAGAAGAAGTCTTCAAACCCCCAGGCCTTATTTTGCAAATCACAGGCTGCTCTTTTAAAAAAATTCCAGATTCAATACAAGTTAAACTCAGGTGACAGAATTTGAGGCATGCTGATTACACTAAAACAAACAAACAAACATAAAAACAAACAAACAAACAGGAGCTGTGGTCACCAAAACTTTACAGTGAAAAATATGGTAGGAACATTTTAGGTTATTTCAAAGAAAACACAACAATTGTGAAGTGTAGAGGGAATTCTGAAAATGTATTTTTTATTTTATTTTTTCACTGTAAATAATATTATTTGTTCTTTTTTAATTTTCAAAAAGTTAAACAGTATTGAAATGTCCTGTTAAATTTGTTACAGTGTTACACTGTATAGTAAGTGAACTTACTATTTACTATTTAACAATTAACAGATTTTTTCATTCCTTTTCCCCTCCTTTTCTTCAAAAAAAAAAAAAGCAAAAAGCAAAAAAGCAGAAGGGCCCATTCACACCATGAATGATAACTATACTGCTAACCATAATGATATCTATATTGGCATCCACACCAACAAATGATACCGTCTGTTTATTCTAAAAATGTGCTGCAGTTTAGGTCGTCTGTTGGTTTAAATGCTTGGGGCCTTTAAAACAGAATGGATTCTGATTGGTTGTCAATGTTTTTAGCGTTCATCAGCTGGAAAAAAAAAAAAAAATTCTGAAAGTGATTCTAATGATATAGCTCCTCTGTGCCATTATTGTTATCGTTATTGTTGCAGACTCCGCTATTCTTTCACATTTAGAGTGATTTTTAGAACTATATCTTTACCATTATCATTGTCTTTGGTGTGAATGGGCCTTTTACAATGAGACACTTACAATGGAAGTGAATTGGTCAATCTGTAAGCATTAAAATACTCACTGTTTCAATAGTACAACCACAAGACATAAACAATATGCGTGTTAACATGATTTAATTGTGAAAAAACCTAAACTAATCTTTTTTGTGTAAAGTTATATACATTTTTACAACTTGTACAATGCAATGCCTAAAATCCTTTTTTGCTTTTTTTTTATATTCCTTTTACATTATCCAAAAATTGGCCCCACTCACTTCCATTGTAAACTCACCGTAAATCTCATAGATTATGAATCAATTTTGTATTTGTAGTAATCTACATTTTGCCACAACTGCTGTTGATTGAGCTTTACTTAAAGGTTTAGTTCACCCAAAAATAAAAATTATACTATGATTTACTCACCCGCAAGCCATCCTAGGTCTATATGACTTTCTTCTTTCAGATGAACACAAGCAGAGATCTATTTAAAAATATCCTTAGTCCTCTGAGGTTTTATAATGGTTTTGAATGGCAGCCCAAATTTTGAAGACAAAAAAAAAAAAAATATCCACCCAAACAAACAAACAAACAAATAAATCCATTTGTCTCCAGGAGGTTAATAAAGGTCTTCCTGGAGTTGTATGGATTCATTTTTTTTAATGGATGGATGCATTTTTTTGTCTTCAAAATTTGGGCAGCCATTCACAACCATTATAAACCTTAGAGAACTAAGGATATTTTTTTAAATATATCTCTGATTGTGTTCATCTGATCAAGAAAGTCATGTAGACCTAGGATGGCTTGAGGCTGAGTAAATCATGGGATCATTTTCATTTTAGGGTGAACTATCTCTTTAACTTATTGAACTCGGAATGTAATATCATGATAACCAACTGGTCCAAAATTAAACTTCAGAAAGGCATCTTGGGTCCTGCGCACAGGGCCACAGGTAACACATTCTGTATGTACTTCTTCATATGGGAAATCTTTACCACTTAAATCATTATTACCATGCCTGGGGCTGGTCGCACGACAGAATTGACCTTGATTTGGACACTTTAATCGTATACAATTATTTTCTCTCACACCTGCTGGAACCTATTCGCTAATTTAGTAATTATTGCCAAATCTCGCAAAGAATTGATTCTCTTCGCTGTGCTAAGCCACCAAACTTCACCGTGCAGATAAAGAAAGCTCTTAACTCTGAGCTAAATGTGAAGTCAAGGTTAGCAAAAAGGAGAGGACAGATCTGAGGAAAGGGGAATCACTTCATTCATTATGTAGTGGACATCTTTCCTTCTGAGCACAGTAGAACAAATCCTAGTAAAATTTGTACATTACTAAAGAGGGATTTCTGGCTCTTAAATGCAAATAATAAAATGGAATTTATATGCATCGCATAATTGTCTATGGTTAAGAGGATAGAAAAATAAATACGCTTTTCAACTTGTAGGTGTTGATGTCAAAGGCTTTGTGTTCAAACAACCAATGCAATCAACTGTCACCTTTTTTTTTTTTTTGCAGTACATACATGATACAACTAATATTGTTTTTAATATTTTTGAAAAAGGTGTAGTGTAAAATAAACTGAGGCAGAAGACATACAGATACATTTGAAACAAGGTTAAGGTCTGGCGAGCAAACCTTAACCCTCATCTTAGGGAAGTGTTGCCTTAATCTCCTTTCATTGTGTTTTGGAAAACAACTACAATTAAAGAAATTAATGAGAAGTCATCCTCCCTCAAGAAAATCAACTACTTCAGCTATGTTCAAGTACAGGAAATTACAAATGTGGTAATTGCAATCACTGTGATAACATGCTCACTGTGATAACATGCTCAAGACAAATTTGTTTACAGATATAATATCAGGCCATGAGTTCAAGGTAAAATAATTTATTAATTGCAATACTTTAATGTTGTGTATCGGTTGGAGTGTCCATGTGGTTGCTTTTACATAGGGATGACTACGAGAATATTAACGATTAGATTAGCAAAACATAAGAATTCCATTTGAGTTTGCAATCCTCAATATCCCATGGCCCTACATTATAGAGATCCAAGTACATTGAAAATAGTTGATATTGAACATGTCCCTAGATCAAAAAGAGGAGGAGATAGGGTAAACAAGCTACTACAGAAAGAGTCTTTTTGGATATATATACACTGAAAGCAACTTAATTTCCAGGTTTGGATTTACTAAGGACAGAGTAAAAAATTAGCACGCGAAATTGGACAAATCAGTTATTTTTGCAGCTGACCTTATTGCATATGCATTTGTAAGAGTTCCCTTTCAGATGCAAAATTTATGGAAGGAGAGTATTTAAATAAGTCATGCAACATGATTTACTAAGGTTTGTGGTAGTCAATTTAGTGGTATTTGCGCCATTATTTACCGTCCCCCTAAAAGCATGTCTTAACCCATTTTCCACTTGACATGGCTGCGGTAGTTGCTGCTAGAAGGAGGCTCTGCAGAGAATAAAGAGTGCATGGTAGAAGGAAGAGAACTTTCTACAGTTGGGTTCATTTATTCATTCATAAGCTGCTCTTTCTGTGTTCTTTAATTTGTCAGTAGATCACCTGCAGAACTTTCCTCTCTCATCTGTGCTTTTATTAGATTGCGGTCTCACGCTAATTTGCCCTGTTTAGTAAATCTAGCCCCAATAACTGACCAAGGTCATTTTGTTGACTATACTGGGTTTCCAATTGATGTACAATGACAAATCTAGGTCCTGGAAATAAACTATATGAGAACCACTGCTGTGAAGCATTGTTCAATACCAGTCCACTTTCTTTTCATCTTTTCATGTTCAGGCCTTAAGCTGAACATCTTTTACACAAATAGGACATGTTCCTGGATCAACAACGTGCCTATTCGCCAATCATTGTTCTCTCATTGTATTAGTATCAGGACAGGGCTATGATGCAACTATATTCCAAGAATGAAACATAACATTGATCCAAGAACTTGTTCTTCATTTACCAGATGTCTCTATTGCCACAGTGAAGAAGTACAGACCTAAAGCAATGCATTGCCACACCAAGTAAATCTCAATAGTTCTGTTTGTGTTGTTTACTCTCAACCAGCTAACTCAATATTAAGTAATGGGAAACGATCACTCTGAGAACAACGGCAGTTACCTATCAGCAATCTTAGCTGGCTAGATTACCGCTGCTAATCTGAATTGACAGGCTGTCAACGCTTGTTTTTATCACATTACTGCAGTGATAATGCATATTTTTGCATTGATTCCAATTTGTTTAAATTATATGCCAGAATATCAATGGTTAGCATATAGGAATCCCATGCATGTTGAATACTAAGCAGTGCCCGTGATGCTGATGCAATCAAAAAAACTACTAGCATTCTCATTTACACAGGAACTGAATGTTTTCTGTCCATCATCATATTCCACTCTAGTGTGTGTGTGTGTGTGTGTGTGTGTGTGTGTGTTTACAACCTACTCTATCAGTTTCATTACTCACTATCATTACAGCCATTTAGAAAGAGAGTTTGATGTGTGGATGTGTTTTTGTTTTTTAAAGTCTCCATCTGAATGCCTTATGACATGCCACAGTGTGCAGTAACGATACTGAAAAATCCCAGCTCGTTTGCTCCTCCAGTGGCCAATGAAGGAAACCGTTTAACGGAATGATGCTGCATAATTAAGAGAAATCATCAGGTTTGCATGACTTTTCTAATATTTCCCAGTCCATCCTTTAATGATGCAGACCTAATGAGACCATTAGTCTCCTCTGAGGGGCACGAAAGGTTTTGCCAGATGTTCCATGACATGAATAAACAGCATCTGCTCTGCCTTTAAGCTTTCTGGTCTATTATTATTATTATTAGTAGTAGTAGTAGTATTATTATTAGCATTAGTATTGAATATTCCACACATTTTAACAAGTAATCCACACAAAGCAACAAGTTTTTTTTTTTTTTAACTCTACAGTTCATGTTCAGTTCAAAGCCACCACATCCCCCCTCTCTGAATACAAATGCCCAGCATGTTGAACAGAGTGATGCACATTTAAATCCCTCTAGACCAGTTGTTTAAGAAAGAAAAGCTTTGTGTTCTCATCATGTAGATGAAAATGTAAAACTGACATTCCTGTGCAGAAGAGAATAGCTATGACCGTAGACAAAAAGGTGTAGTTATATTCAGATTCTGCCGGGTTAAGTATTACAATACAACTGGCCCCAACTCAATAGAACAGAAATTAAACAAAGGAGGAAAGACAAACTGCAATGCAACAATGAAAAGACCAACTGGAACATGGCAGTATAATATTTGTAAAGCATTAAAGGGTTAGTTCACCCCCAAATGAAATTGCTGTGTCATTATTTACTCACCCTTACGTCATTCCATACCCGAAAGACTTTTGTTCTTCTTCGGAAGACAAATTAGGATATTTTTGATGACACAATGCTGTCAGATTTCCTTCCATTGACTGCTTTTGCAACTACCACTTTGACGCTTCAAAAACTTCATAAAGAGATCAGAAAACTAATCCATATGAATCGAGTGGTTTAGTCCAAATTTTCTGAAGAGAATCAATCGCTTGTCATGACGAACAGAATTTAGGCTTTTCCGACAAAGAATCAAAGTCTTTCATGTGTGGAACGACATGAAGTTGAGTAATTAATAACAGAATTTTCAGTTTGAGTTGAACTGACCATTTGTGACTCTGGACCACAAAACCAGTCATAAGTCGCATGGGTATATTTGTAGCAATAGACAACAATGCACTGTATGGGTCAAAATTACTGATTTTTCTTTTATGCCAAAAATCATTAGGATATTAATTAAAAATCATGTTCCATGATATTTTGTAAATTTTCTACCGTAAATATATCAAAAGTGTATTTCTGTAAGTAACATGCATTGCTAAGGACTAAGGACAGTTTGCGTGTCTCACTTTAAGAGCCAATAGAAACTGAAACCAAGTAGGTAGCACAATAATTCTTTTTGCATACAAAATCAGAGACTTTACACATTCAGAGCATGCTTCCAGCATGCTCCTGTTGTGTTATTTTCACCCTCTAATGAGTCTGCACAAATTGAGTTTACAATAAAAACTGTAAACAAATGTTGATTTTACATGGCGATTTGCTCAAAACTTCATGAAAATTGCACATATATATATATATACACACCTTTTGACTCTCCTTGCTACAGTTTTGGAGTTACTTTACTTTTGTGTTTGTCACTGAAAAAAAAAAAAAAACTCTAAAAAGGCCTTTGATTTTCTCAATGTTTTGATTTTTTGCACCCTCAGATTCCAAATTTTCAAATAGTTGTATCTCGACCCTTTTGGTCCAGGGTCACATTTCAGCTATCAAATAAACAATTGTGGAAAAAATATTTTCACTCAATGCATTATTGTAGACTTTTCAACATGGAAACTTGACATTTAAAGTCTAGTCAAGACATTTGTGATACTTCAAATAATCAAATAAATGAATTCAACCAACAAAGGCCATTGCTCTCTGAAAACCTCACTTTTTTCAGTGCAATTTTTTTTCTGCAATGAACGAATTTTCTTGATTCTTGAGCACTCAGACAAACAGGTTTTATTTATTTTTCCATTCAGTGTTTCAGCATGTCTATGTTTCTAGATTCATTCTACGCTTTAGTGGTGATGTGCACTGATGACTGAAAATCTCCACCCATTACTCAAATCCATCCAACACTCAATTAACAGTCCATTTGCATTCTGGCAGCGCTCTGCGTCTAGCTCTTGATAAATAACTCTTTTCCTCTCGTGCTAGTCAATCATGAATCATCCCCTCATCTGCGGTGTGGCAGCCAAAACCCCACAGGGTGTGACTGACGACTGTTCTTAGCATCAGCGTCTCTTATAGAATTCAACTTTTATGATCTTAATGAAACCCTACAGATTCCTACTGCAAAGAGCCCAATGAGTTGTGACCAAGGTATTCATACATGAAGTGTACATGTACATTTTTGCAGTCACGGAACCGCATAGTATCAATGTAATGACAGAATATACAAGATAATCCCATTTACATATATACAACTTCAGAGATACAAATCTTTACAAATCATAATTAACAAATCAAATTAGTAAATGATTTAATATGACAACATTAAACATGATAAATCTTATTTACTATAAATATAATTAGTTTAAATTGCATGATGCTCTTTTTTTTTGTCATTAAGTGATCATATGCATGGAACGTCCTTAAGAACTGCAATAATATAAGCCAACTGGAAAACCTCTAGTGAAATGTCACTTGTTGGCGTGTCGGTATCTTCAATGTCTTGAAGTAGCTTTAACAGCATCAATAGCACAATGCTAAGTTTATAATCAGAATATAGTCACATACATAGTCATGCCTAACATTAATTTAGTTATTCAAATGTAAGACAACATTAAAACTTGTCTCAGTGTTCCTCCTCTGCAAAATTCAATTTGACCATCAGTTTTTATACTTTCATATAAAAAAAAAAAAAAAAAACATCAACACACTAAGTTAAAGATTTATCGTCCACTTTAGTTAGATTCATTGAATAAAATGTGAGTTTTCACAAGTGTGCCAAAATTATGGCGCTTGCGCTGACAGTTAATTCATTCACAAGAAAAGTTATTGTTTTTCATGAGATTTTGAGAGTACTTCATACTTCTTGACAAAATGTATTTTTAAACCTAGTGATTTTATAATGTTTAATATTTATTCAAAAGCTTAATTCAGTGAACAACTATTACAGAAAATGGCTAATATGAGCCAACAAATCCTCCACTGCCATCTGCTGGTTATAGTGGTATTAATGTCTTTTTTTAATTATTATTAAATAAAAGTGTTTTCTATCAAATGTTGGATTTTCTACATCTTGAAACGTTCGGTTTTACAAATGGGGATAATCTCAGAAGGATGAACAAATAATGTTTGTGGTCATTACATTAAAAATAGCATTTGACATGCTGGAAAAATGTGTGCATCTAATTTCAGATACAGCGTTTCTTATTCAAATGTTCACATTAGCTTTGTCTTAATTGCAATCAATAAAACTGGTTTATTGGCAAATTAGGCAAGTGTGATAACTGTATTAAAATATTAGTCCAACATTAAAATCAACCACTGATGGTTTTGTGTGGATGTACAGCGAGTACAGAATGGCAGCTAACAGTTCACCGGAACTGCCGTAGCTGGCTGAAAGAAAACCAGGAAGTACAGTACTGTGCAAAAGTCTTAGGCACGTCAGTATTTTCACCCCCCAAAAAAGGCTTTAAGGCAGTTATTCATATCTTTTGCTGTAGTGTGTCAATAGGAAATATCTGTTCACATTTCAGACATTCATTTTGCCATTAATTGTAATAATCCAGTGAGATTTTTTAATACACAATAAGACTGATAACAGCCGGTGCTCCACATGGAGCTCACCATCATCAAATCCATTTGTGATTACATGAAGAAACATATGAAACTGAGACAAACCAAATCCAGAAGAACTGTGGCCGTGTCTCCAAGAGATTTTAAGAAACCTGCCTCCAAAGCTACCTGAAAAATGATGCTCAAGTGTACCTGGACAAGAGCTGTTTTAAATGCAAAGGGTGGTCACACAAAATATTGTTTTGATTTAGTTAATATAAGTTAATTGATAAATAAAATCTATTTATAACAGTATTTTTTAAAAACATCCTCACTTTACAGCATTTTTACACAAGTGCCTAAAACTCTTCACAGTACTATATCTTTGCAGGAAGGTTTCTTCAAGCATCTTAGAGACACGGCCACAGTTCTAGTGGATTTAGTTTGTCACAGTTTCATCATGTAATCGCAGACGGATTCGATGATGGTGAGATCAGATCGCTGTGTGGAGCACCGGCTGTTGTCAGACTCCTTGTGCAAAACGAATGTTTGAAAATGAGAACTGATATTTCCTACTTACACACTACAACAAAAGATATGAATAACTGGCTTAAAACCATTTTTGGGAGTGAGAAAATACTGAAGTGCCTAAAACTTTTGCACAGTACTGTAACCGTGCATATGGTCAATTTATTTAGAATGATGTTACCATTTCAATTTAAAATTTCAATGACTTGAATACACATCTACTACGATGAGTATTTTTTTTACATTTTGGATGGATGGATAAATGGATGGATGGATGGATTCACACTCCTAAAAGTGTGAATACATTATGAATTATGTTAATATATATTAATAAGTCAGGATATAAAAATTATTTTTACCTTGAATTTTGTATTTGTTTTTGTTTGTTTGTTTGTTTTACTGACTGACTGATTGATTGATTGATTGATCAATTGACTTACTGATTGATTACAAATAATTAAGATGTAGATGTGTTTTTGAAGAAAAAAATCAAAACCGTATGTAATCAACATGAATATAAAGTGTACATTTTAAAATTCAAACTGTAGGCAGTTATGTCGCTATGTGACCACAAAAAAACAAACAAACAAACAAAAAAAACAACGTGTTGTTCAGGACCGCCTAATGAATGGGAAATAGGCAAAAATACAAAAATAGAGAATTTGTTGTATGTACAATCTACAAATCAGCCATGATGCAGAAAAAAAAGTGCACAGCAATGAAGGGGTGACACTCTAAAATATGCAGAGTGCAAATTACAGCAGACACATTCCACCCACAGACACACATATATGAACTGGTGTGACTGTAACACAAAGCAAGTTTTTCCAAATGCGTGAAATAAAATCAATAATTCAGCCACAATGCTGTAAAAAATTGAGCAGCTAAAAGAGGTTATACTCTAAAACACTGTGAGTACAAAACAGACACACTATATACACACACACCCACCCATGCACACACACACACACACACACACACACACACACACACACACAGCATGTGTGTTAAAACAACACTATGTAAAAAACCTACAAATACTAATGAGACCACACTGGTGTGACGGGTGAAGAAAGGAGGAAAAGGTTTTGAAGATCAAGAACGAGATCAATGTCATACAGTGCATAAACAAAGACTGCAAATTGGAAAACAGGAGAACGCAAGGCAACAAGGTCCCAAGGCAACATTTTTATTTCATATAGCAAGTATGTCACATCCCATATGTCTGAATTAAATTATTCGAGCAATACATTAAAGATCATGACACAAATTAATTCAGATATAACATATGTTGTTTTTGTTCCCTGTTCAGAGGGGGAAAAAACAGCTGAACCAAATATTGATGAACTGCCATAAAAACTCTACCTACTAGGTCCCTGGCCAATCACTCCCATCCATTTCCTATATTTGACATCTGGTAATTTTTTTGTCAGTCCTACCTGAACACAGCCAGGTGGAAAACCCCAGAGACCCAGCAACAAATTCAATTGCATCAGACACTTGAGTGTTTAACTCATTCTGGTCTCCCCCTCAAAACTTGGCGGAGTGGAATAATGACCTATGCATCAAATGAAAGGCCTGGATCTTTGAAACTCCTAAAAAGGCCTCATCCTAATAGTGCTCTGACACATAATATACTTTTGCATAAAATATGGACACATTTCACCACCTCCAGAAGAGTAGATGGGAAACTAACAGCATAACTAAATAGCATAACTGCAGACCGCAAACATCCACAATTGGCAGTATCTCTTAATTGCTTTGAGCATTTGGCCTTACATCTATTCTACTTGTTAGGGATTTCCAATCTTAGATGTTTTTGGCGGTAGGGTGCTGAAGTAGACTCTTTGTGACAAGGAGTAAATTACAAGCATTAATCATGCAGAGTCATTATCAGGTTTTGCCAGGGAAAAACCAACAAAAACTGTTTATTTCACAAACCCCACCACCCCTCCCTAATTTGGGACGGCTTGCAAATTAATGTTATAATGCCAGAGATTGTGACAGAATTTAATGGAACTGATTCATATATACTTCAGTGGCATTATATGTTTTTTTAATAACCAATAAGCAAATGTATGCAAGTTCACATATTGTGGTGTAGTAACTCGTGCCCTAACGACTTGCTGAGTCTGATAATTTGCCCAGAACACCCAGTGTGCATATCACTCCATGAACAAACTGGGGTCTGCAGCTCTGCGAAAAACTGCCATTGTGATTTTATAATATGAATGACAGAAATGCAAACATTAGTGGGAAATATAAAATATTTATTAGAAATTGAGATGCAAATAACTACTGCCACAGTTAGACTTTCTATTTGGTGGGTTTTCATTGCATTCAATAAAACCCAAAATAAAATTAATCCAACATGGGCTAACAAACATATGTAATTTAAAGATGTAAAATCAATCAATTAATCAATCAATCGATCGATCAATCAAGAGTGAAGTAATATTTAATTGAGCAAGAAAGAAAAGAAGAAAAAAATAAATAAGAAATCCTCCAAGCCACATTGAGTTATCAGACAGAAGCTTCCTAAGACTGAATCTTCCCTAAATACACAAGCAAATGATTTCCTCCTATGGCATTAAATCTAAAAAAAATCATTGGATGTCATACCTTATTTATTTTAGCTGTAGTTTCAAAAGGTCTGTGGCACATTTCTTGAGCACTTACTTGTAATTTGATTGCATTTCTCAACCCATTCCGCATGCCAGTGGAGAGGGGAATTGATTCTGGATAGCAAATCTATCTAAAGTAGAACTGACAATGATTGTAAGTGAGATGCAGAGTAATTCGATTCCTAGTCATTTTTTGTGATATTCTACAAGTTTCATCCTGACAGGATAAAACATTTGCAGATAATCTTTTGCTCCAACCTCCCCAGATACAAAATGTCAGTGAAGGACAGATAAACTTCCAATTGTAATTACATAAAACAATGAAGTAGTTTGTGCAGTGGGGGAGAGAAAGGTTGCATTTAGGTTGGATAACAGGTCCAAAGGTTTCCATAAAAAGGTCAACAAATACAAAACCCAAGGTTTCAGAAGTAGAGAGGTCAAAATCAGGGGCACAGGAACTGTTTTTAGCCGCCTCCACTTTAAACCCACTCAACCAAACTTAGTCAACTTATATTTCAATGTTCCTCTGTTTACTTGCATTATAAGCACATTTCTGATAACATTTTTATCCAGGATTTTTGAAACATTTTGATGCCATGGACCCTAAATTTTAATAGTCCTCCTTCCTAAAATGTAAAAGGCAGCTATACCATTCCAAAAAGTGTGATATTCTAAATACAATATATTTAAATAATTAAATAAGATTAAATAATTGCCATTTATATTGTTACTGAAGTAAAGCCAATGCAAAATTTAAAAAAATATTGACAATAATAATATTGGATCATATTTCCTTTGTATTAAAGGGGACCTATTATGCAAAATTCACTTTTTAAGGTGTTTTAACACATATGTGTGTCCACAGTGTGTGTAAACAACCAGCCTATAATGGTAAAAATCCTCCCAATACTTTTTTTATAATCCCCATTTATCATTTTCAATCTCTCAGAACAGGCTGTTTGATATTTCCCCCTACTCAGACGTAAGAGTAGGGAAACCCCTCCCATGACTGGTGACGATCTGCTCTTTTGGCATAGACACACCCCTGAGTGGGAAGTACAGAGTCCGCCATTTCTGTGTACTTGCTGTACCAGCTAGAGATATACAATGTCTCAGCCAAAAAAAAAAACAATACAAATATTCTGTTCTTGGATGTACCAATGAACATACAAAGCTTCATATACTCCTGCCATCTGAGTCACCGAGGACACCATGGTTGAGGTTATTACTCAAGGATGGTTCAGTACAAACTGTAAGTGATCCTCTCCGGAGCGATACTGGTCACGGCAGAGAGAGAGCACGTACACTTTATTGCAGTCCATCGGAGTTGTTTTACGGATATAAAGTTTACCAGTTTATTAAGCACCCTCGAAAAGGCATAAGGTAGGTCTGTATATATTTGTTTACCGTTAGTTGTAACGAGTGTTTTTGTGTAATTCGCTGTGTATGTTAATGATAATGCAGAGAGTTTATAGATAAAAAAAAACTTTAATGTGTACTTCTTGTACGGTTTTAGTCCTCTTGTGGTGATTTTCTGGAGTGATAACGTACATGTCATCTGTTGTGTGATGTGTAATAAACTTCAGAAACTCATCAGTGAAGATATGGCCATCATTTGGACGGGTTCGCTACAACAGGCTCGTACTAATAATGGATAAAAGCAAGATGTCAACATAAGATATAAACGCAATTAAACTAAACTATACCTGTTCTGTCTCCATGCAGCATATATTCTCTGGCTCTGTAGGCATCATTTTCAGACTCTGATTCGAACTAAACACTGCTTCAGAGAGTTTCTGACATTAATAATGTGTAAGATTGTTCTGTCACTGGAGCTCATAGCATCAGCTCTTGAAGCTCTGCCCTCTTAGGCCATGAGCAGCAGCTCATTTGCATTTAAAGGGACCCACACTAAAATGGCGTGATTTTGCTCAGCACCAAAAAGTGGCAAGTTTAACGTTATATAAAATTCTCTGTGGAGTATTTTGAGCTCAAACTTCACATACACACTCTAGGGACATCAGAGACTTATTTTACTTCTCTTAAAAGGGGGGCATTATAGGTCCCCTTTAAACATATCATTGCTTTCAGAGAAATGCCAAATGTTTAAACTCGAAAATAAATATTTCAATTACAAATTTAAGCACAGTATAATAAAAACTGTTCCAGTGCAATGATGCAATTACCTTGACAGACCTATTCTTTATTTGTGATGCGATCTGGGAAAACCCGTCGGATGTCGCGATGGAATGTTTTCAAAAAACAGGTTGAATTTCATTTTTTTGTCAAAATTGGGTTTTCATTAAAGGGGTGGTTCAATGTTTTTTTTGTTTTTTTTTTCTAGGCTTGATTGTGTTTTTGAGGCACAGTTTAACATGTCTTAATGCTTTGTTTTTTTTTTGTTTTGTTTTTTTGAAAACACTGTATTTTTCATATATTTTACCTTTATTTTACACCTCTGTTTCCATTGTCATTCAAACGGCTCATCTGACTTCCTGCTTCTTTGAAGCCACTCCCTCCGAAATACGCAATGTGTTCATATTGGTTAGCTGGCCCAGTGTATCCAGAGCCATCGTAATTCGATGAAGCATCCAGAAAGCGTCCTTACCATTTGTTACCGGTTACGCGCATTTTGGTTATATTGTATGCTCAATTTGATTATATTGCTGTATCAAATCGAGCCCGAATCAGACCCAGATGAACAGCAATCACAGCTTTTAAAGGACATTTATGAATGGTATTTCATTTAGTATTTGTGGCAAAGTGTTTAGATATGCTGTCACTGCTGTTTGTTAGCGTTCAATATACAGTTTTATCCTGATTAAAGCTTTACTGTAGCCGAATACATGACTGAGTAATGTATTTTTGTAAAGGTAGCGTTTAATTTACAGCATGAACAACTGTTTGTCTATGAACATAGAAGTTTGTTGGTGTTTGTTGGAGAAGTATACACTATAATACAGCTAACTGGCTAGCGAAGCAAAAACTAGTTGCTCTTTGTATATGTCCTTGATGCAACCATAAATAGCAACAGAACTATACGTTTAAAAGACATGTACAAACAATAAAACGTACTTTCAGTTTGGGGCGATAAACAGCAGCTTCTGCTTTTAAAGTGGGAACTGCTTCTTTCAGTAATAGCCTTTGTGCATTCAGTAATAGCCATCCAGCATTAATATCGTGTAGATTCTGGGAGCTTTCTTCAGCACTGCATCCAGTGTAGAAAGTATCACAGATTATAATGGGTTCTATAATCTATTGATGCGTCGTGCCGCTCGTGTCCAGTGTACACAACTCCTCCGCTTCCATTATGCTGCGCCACATGGCCTCGCCCACTTTGCTGCGTGTTCCCGGGGCGTGTTTTGCAGGGTTTATGATTTCACCAACCCGGGAAGAAGCTCGTTGTAGTCCAAATCTTGTAGGCATTAAAATGCCATAACTTTAAAAGACAATATCTCCATTTGCATTGAACTTTCAGCGCTGTAACTTTGCAGATATTGTTTATGCTCAAGCAACAACATTACACACTAACTAAAGTAAAAAAGTGAACTTGCATTGAACCACCATTTTAAATTATTATTCTATAACATCTTGTCTATTATCTCTGAAAATATCTTGGCAAAATTTGCCTGTTAAGTGCAGAAAAATATAACAATTTATAGTGGCAAGCTGAAAAAACTGTCTTTTTCTAACATTACCGTTTAAGAACACACCCGACAGAGGTGCAAAGAAATTGGCCATTCCGTTTGCTTTCCCTCTCTTAACACTACAAAGACCTATCAAAATAAAACACATAACATGTAGAATAAAGGTGTATTAATGCAAAAAAGTCCTGTATAAAATACAGCACACAAAGATTTTTTTCTAATTCAACGTTATCGTGAGAAAGCGGCGCACAAGAGAACAACGGAGCTATAATGCACATACATGTTCTAATGTTCTTATGTGTTTATTAGAGGTTGAATTCAAATCAAATACTGCCAAAGTGCACATACTACTTCTGAATAGGATGTCTACTTCATAAAATGTATGAAAATATGGTTCAGATAACGCAAATAAATGGAGGCGCCCTTAAATGAGCTTGGATGTCATCTAGTGAAAAGGTTTGGTACTGCGCCCAAACAAAATCTTACTGAAAGCTAATTTTTTTAAAATATGAACATAAAATTTGGAATGTTGACATTTTTGGCTTTGATTTTCTTGCAGTTTAAGAGTAAAACATGTTTTGTAATATATTATTATGAAATATAAACAATTATATTTTTACATGTTCATAAACACACACACTATATATATATATATATATATATATATATATATATATATATATATATATATATATATATATATTTTTTTTTTTTTTTTTTCCACTTTCCTAATTTATTTCACTTCTACAATAATCTGACAAGCATTCTTTAATTACAAGATTGCATTTTCATGACTATGCGAAAAAAGGGGGGTGGCAGTTAATTAAACCTGCTTTTCTCAAAATTCCATTCCTGAAAATCACAGCGATCAGCTGACTTCAGATAACCATAACTTTTGTTACAAACAAGCTATGAAAGAAGTAATTTGGAAAGGGCTCAAATCCAGCTTCCATGTGGTATTGAAACCTGTGATAGGTAAAATTTCACAATGTGATGGGTTTTTGCAGATCACAACACATTTATTTATTTTTCAAATTTCCCACAGGCCTCGCAGAAACCCCTGGAGACCCCATGGTCTCAAGAATGGAATAAAAATACATTTGTTACACAAATCACAGTGATTTCAGGAGAACAAACTAGCATTTCATATCAAATCACTGTGCATTTACCACAGTTTTCATAAATGTATACTATGTATTTCCATATCTCAAAGTTCTATTGTGATTTTCCCCATTTTTTCGACAGAATTGATCACTGATTAATTATTAATAATAAAAAGTAATGTTACAATATCTATGCTAATGTAAAACTAGCACAAAATATCTAAATGCCAAAATGAGTGAGAAACATCTGCAACGTCATCACAAGCTAATTAATATTCATGAGCTCAGACTCCTTTATACACTGACATCATAAGCTGCCAGTCCTTTGGCCTCTCCAGTCAACTTGATCCGGTGCCACTGGCCAACATGTTTTAGGTCTACAGTCGCCATCACTCCAGGCCTCACTAATGAAGACAAACCAGTTAGAGGAAGAAATTAAAATTTTAATTGCTGTCCTCAAGATCCCAATATGTTGCCTCTCACCCAGGGGTCTGCGATTAAGTGGGTAAACTGCATTCTGTATTGATGGCTCTGTGCTCTTGTGGATATTAATCCTTGCCATGTGCAAATCACCCCCATATTGTCATTTTGATGGCTCCACAAGGTGGATTATAATGCGTCTCCATATGGCTCGGCTTTGCCACATAACCGTGAATGTGAGCTTGTGAATTATAAATATTCTGGGAGAAATTGGAGTGATTCAGTGCACCCTCGACAAAAGATACATTTGGGGTGCTAATTATTGCACTTAACGTGCATGAGCATGTCCTGCGGGATGGAGAGCCATGCGAAAGTCATGGTCCCTGCAGAATTAAGCTAATAATTAGCATGACATTGGGGACAATCAAACTGTGATTACATAGATGTATGGCCTCAGTTTACTGTGTCACACACTTACAGCATTGAACTGTAGTGTAATATCAGTGACATCATGGACTGGAGTGCATTAATACTAGCCTGAATTCTGATCTCATCTTCCCATTCAGGGATAACATGAATAACATGTTACTGTTAGTGCCTGCTGGTAGATGTTGTAAATGAAGAGTTGGTTCCAAAACGCGACAAACGTTTTTAAATTTTTTTTTTATTGAGTTTCCGCCAAAATCAGTATCATATCTGGTCGATATATGAAAATTAATTTTGCGCAAAATGCGATATCCGTCGTGTTATTCTGTCTTATTTTCTCCCTTTCTTTCCAAAACGCGACAAACGCCAGTCTCCCTTCTCTGCAGAATGTGATATATCCGCTCAACCAATCACAGCGCACCATTCCACGCTCTGTAAACCGTAATGGCGGCGCTCTGAATACACCGGCAACCTAGTTTTCCTTATCTACTTTGTGATCAACAAAAACAGAAAAATTAATAATTTTGACGGCATTGATGAACCTGTGGTGGTTTCTGCGGTGGGGAAGAAAAGTCAGTCATCGAAATGTAATCATTTACGTGAGGAGATTAATAAGATGAGGCACTCGGGAGGAGGAAAAATGCTGGCTGTTGCTTGTTCCACGACAGCATCAAACTTGTGTCACGGTCCCCAAAACTGAATCATAAACAGTTTTTAATACCAATGTACTCAGCAAATGTGTTTATTTTAACCGTGTGGTGGCACCAGATACTCTTTAATCGGTAAAGACAAACGGAGACATAATTAATTTATAACATTAACAAGATGACTCGTTGAATTCATTTTGGGAGCGATGACTGAATGTATTTTTAGTCAAACGCCTGTATATAAGATTAGTATTGACAAAGTTCAGAGGCTGTCATATATGTGAATCAACTTACTTCGTTGTGTATTTTCAATATGAAAAATAACTTTTATATTGATGGATTAATTGCATTTTTGAAAAACAAAAACAAAAAAAACATGTCATGGATTTATTGCATTTTGGGGAAAACATGTATCTGTTTTTATAATAAACCCTTGAAAATCAAAATCTAGATTTTAATTTTTAATGTTTTTATAACTAAAAGATATTATGTGAAAGTTTGAAACATAAAATAGTGGTTTTCATCTTTCCGCTTTCTAAAAACAAATTTTTAATAAAATTAATCAAAATGAATGTATGGCGTTTTGGAACCAAACTCTTCAAATACATCTTTTATTTCTAAAAGCAACATTCTCAATTGATGGTCATTTAAATGTATTCTGAATAAATACTTTTTTGTTTAATTAATTAATTTATTTATTTTGCAAGCAACATATTTACATGTATGGTAATAATATAGATAATGCTATATATCAGTGGCATTTTTTTTTTCTTCTGCAGACTATAATAACTGTGAAATATACCCTTTTCCCCTAGCTGCCTTTCACATTACATCTCAGTAAAGTCTCTAGTGAAGAGAGTCAACAATAAAGAACCTTTTTTTTTATTTCATTTTTGACTACATTTTTTTTTTTTTAAAAGAAGAGTTTAACTATTTTAATTGTTTTAACACATTTTTATTTCAGTTTAGGTTATTTTGAATTATTAATTAGTAAACAGCATGAGTTACACCACATGATATTTTACAACCTGATGTACCCTGATGTAAATTATTTGATATTTTAAGATACTTACTGACCTTGACACACAATCATCCAGGGGTCCTCTCTATAATATCATTTTCAGATTTATGTTTCCCCCCTACACTTCTCTCTCATATGTAGCACTGAGAAGTCTGATTTATTCCCGCTTCATGCGTCCAACTCTTGACTGCTGTCAACAGCCCATACGACACTTTGGTAAAATGACAGGCTTAGGGGATAATGCCCACAGAAGGTGTAAGACTGATGTAGGTTTATGTTGTGCTGTCAAACAGAGGCTTCCTGCCGAGAAGTGGATGCACCGGAGTCGAGGCTTAACGGAAGGGGGCGAGGAAAAAGAAATCAATTTGCCAACGTTTAAGTGACCCGCGCAGTGAAGACACGCCACAAGCACAACCAAGCAAACTCCCCCGAGCGGCAAAACATGATCTGTCATCCCAAGCGAGTGCATAATTCCAGATCAACATTCGACCTGACAAGAAAACATGCTAGAGTGCACCATCTCATATAAAAACAGCAGCTTTTGTTTTTGAGGGAAACCAAGTAGATCTTTTACGGTTCTCTCAAAGTTCTTGGTGTTAAATTTGCCAACCACGGAAGGGCATCTTGAATAATTTCTGGGTTTTTTTTGTTTTTTTTAGATGGACTAAGTGTACTCTTCATGCTTTACTGGCTGTATGCTTTAGCATGCAATCTCTGCATTTCAGCACAAAGAGGCTCTCTAGGTTTTAAAGCCCAGTGCATTTTCAAGCTAAAAATTACACACACTTGTTAGTTTATGAGTGATAGACAGTATGAATAAATAAGCAGGGTGGATTGACGACCCCAGAAATGCACACGACTCTCCAGACACATGATCACGATACTTGACTGAGCTGAAAGTATGTCTGAAGTACACGGCAGCATGGATTTTGTCTTGTCTAAAGGTCAGCGTGACCCATAAATAAAAGGGTTACAATTACTGCCATCCATGTGGAAGACACTCAAAAGCAAATGTTATGTTTCTCAAAAACAAAAACAAAAAAAAAAGATTTCAGTAAATTGTATTTCTTGTTTTTGTATATAACCATAGATAGGAGTGGGACTTGAATATTTTTAATAAATCTCTAATTTTTTTCCCCATATTTGTATATATTAATTGCTTTTTCATGCTTGGTAATTTTCGTCACTGGAATTTTAATACTGCTGTACACTTCAGACACTCTAGCAACTAAACCTGACTTTTGTCATCAGCATAAAGTCATAACTAGTCACAGGTGAAGCAAATATCATTGATCATCTCCTAACAAGTCCACATATTAAGGTCTGTGTAGATTAAATGGTAAGCAAACAGTTAGTTTGTGTTGAATGCAGGAGAAATGGGGAGGAATAAAGATCTTTGACAAGGACCAGATTGTTATGGCAATGCAACTGGATCAGAGTATCTCTGAAATGGCAAGGCTTGTGGGTTGCTCGCATTCCACAGTGGTGAGAATTTACCAACAGTGTCACAAGGAGGGACAAACCGGCGACAAGGTGTTGGGTGCCCAAGGCTCATCAATGCACGAGAGCAACAAGGCTTTCACGTCTGGTCTGAGCCAAAAAAAAGGTCTACTGTGACAAAAGTCACATAAAATTTTAATGATGGCTATGGGAGGAATGTGTCAACACACAGTATGTCGCACCCTGCTGCATATGGGTCTGCGTAACCACAGATCAATCAAAGTGCTTATGACAACCCCTGTCCACCATCGAAAACCTACAATGGGCATGTGAGTGTCGAAATTGGACTTTGGAGCAGTGGAAGAAGGTTGCCTTTTCCGATGAGTCCCGTTTTCTTTTATATCAGGTGTACGGCCATGTACATGTGTGCTGTTTACCTGGGGAAGTGATGGCACCAGGATGCACTGTGGAGCGACGACAAGCTGTTAGAGGTGTGATGCTTTAGGAAATGTTCTGCTGGGAAACTCTGGGTCTGGTCATGCATGTGGATGCACCTTATATACACGTGCCACCTACCTAAACATTGTTGCAGAGCAGGTACATACCTTCATGACAATGGTGTTCCCTCTCAATGGCCTCTTTGAGCAGGATAATGCACCCAACAGCATATTAGGCCATACTGTCTTGGTTCATCATTGTAAATATACATATATACAAAAAATATGTATAATTACCAAGTATAAAATATAAAACACTTGCAACAACTTTCCCAATATTGTCTTGGTTACTCTGGAACGAAAACGTTGTCTCAAACTGGCATTAGTGGTCACACTTGGGAGGCCCAAACACCATGATATTACATTACAATTCATGTGGAATTTGCATGCCTGGTCACACTCCCAGACATATGGCTATATAAGGCCACTGGTGTGCATCACAGACTTCAGGTTTGTGAAATACGTTCCTTGCAATCTGCCAATGCCCAGGATAACTCCTCAAAACCTATCAACACCTCTCCTATTCTGTTTTTCAAAAGATTTTTTTTTTTAATATATTATATATATATATATATATATATATATATATATATATATATATATATATATATATATATATATATATATATATAAAAAGGAATTTAACATGTGGAAAAATACATCCTATGGACTCACCAGTGGAGAGCACAACATAGGATAGAGACCCTGTGGTGGGCTCCACCTGACAAGGGGGAGACTATAGGCCACAGCGACTAGTGACAGAGCTAGCTCCGTCCAGGGGAAGACACTGGGTTCACCGACAGAAAAACTGAACAGTAGAAGAATACATCATATGGAGTCACCATTAGGGAACCACTACATATGGAACACTAGCCAGATTACAAGGGCTCACCTGAAAAAGGGGATACCATGAGTAATGGGCCTGGTATTGAGTTCTTCCGCCAAACTGATTAATGATGGAGAATGGTGGTCCAGGTTTCACCATTCAAGAGAAACTCTAACTGGACCTAAAAAGCACACGTTACCACCTGAGAGAGGGGGAAGGTACCTGTGCAACACTACACCCAATCAGTTGTCCAAGACTCAAGACAAAACTTGTTCCATACAGAGATTATATCATTTGATGAAGGTGTTGGGTGTAGCCCAGCCCGCAGCTCTACACATGTCTGTTAATGAAGCACCAGAGCCGACATGGCTGCAATTCACTAACATAGAAAGCTTGTAAGTCCCCCACCCTCTTGATGGAGGTGAGCACAACCAAGAGGGTCGTCTTCATAGAAAGGGAACTAAACTCATTTGATTGTAAAGGCTCAAACAGATCTTCCTGTAAAGCCTGTAGGACCAAAGAAAGATCCCAAGAAGGGATGAGGCAAGGTCTTGGATGATTCAACCTCTGTGCGCTTCTCAGTAACCTAATGATCAGGTCATCTATTACAGCTGGTGATAGGCCTCTGAATTCCTCCCTGTCCTGTCCAGGAACCAGAGGTGGAGGTTCCAGAGATCTGGGCATGGGTACAAGATTGTGCTCTGCCCTTGAGAAAGAAGGTCCTTCGTCAGAGGAATCAGCCAGGGAGGAGACAACACAATCATTGTGAGCTCTGAGAACCAAGTCTGGTTGGGCCAGTACAGCGCAACCATTAGGACTTGTTCTTTTTCCTCCCTGACTTTGCACAGTCTGCATACTTGTGCAGGCCCCGGGGCCAGCTGTGAGCCAGTGCGTCCATGCTGAGGTGGGCCCGGCCAGAGAATACTACAGTGGACAGTGGGAGGCTTCCTGGGAAACAAAGAGGTGTACCTGTGCTTCCCACGAATCGACTCCATATCAGCTGGACCACTTAAGTCACTGCTGACTCCAGAGGAGAAGATTGTGGTGAGTTGTGACATCTGTCAGTTGTGATGCTGCTCTGGCAATTTTTTGCCCTGGATCAATGGCCGAAACCTCCTCAGGGCTAACAGCACTGCCAACAACTTGAGGCAGTTGATGTACCAGTGCCGCCCTGTCCAAGAGACGCTGTGCTTACGCTCTGGAGAACAAAGCTGAAGTGTGTTATGCACAATGGCTGCCTTATATATACGTATGTTCAAGGGCGTGGCCAGGCATGCAAATTCCACACACCAATTCCATTGGTCTTTTCTGAAAATGTCAGAGGTGTCAGAGTGCTCCAAAGTGTGACACTCCTAGTGTCAGTACGACACAACATCGAAAAGTGACAGACAGAACAGGAACAAAAATTAATGCTATTTTGTTCGGTCTACAAAATGAAGAGACTTCAGAATGAGGGCTTTGAAACTAACATATAAAATTTCTTAAACTTACCTTATGGTTACTGAGACATTGTTACCTTGTAACAATCCTATATGACAACTAGCCCCGGCCCCCCCTTTTTCATAAAAATGACTTTTTGAGCATATTTAAAACAATAATTCTATTCTATTTATCAATTCTATTCATTAATTATATTATATCTCTTCTAGTCTATCATATTCTAATATTACATCAAAGGATGACCCCGAATATATAACCAATGTTGTCTAGTCTAAGGCCCAGAAATCCTCTAGGCCTAGAATGACCCCTGCATATAACTGGGATATTTTTACACTAGTTACAATCATTTCAGCTCAGTTTTCGGGTCCTGCATAATAGCATGTAATTCAATTATAACAATATGAGTGCCTTTTAACTATAGCTTGAGCCTAACCCAGTTCTAAGAATATACCCTCCTACTCTCAACATCAGAGCCTGAACAAACCTCAGCTATGGAAGCTGGGGCTGGTAGGCATGTAATTGTACTTGGCATAACTGTGAAATAGCACTTAAACTTCTGCCTCTAAGAAGACACAACAAGTTCATTACTCTTTCTTTCTTTCTCTCTTTTTCTTTTTCTTTCTTTCTTTCTTTCTTTCTTTCTTTCTTTCTTTCTTTCTTTCTTTCTTTCTTTCTTTCTTTCTTTCTTTCTTTCTTTCTTTCTTTCTGCCCCTCCTTTCCCACCTGACAGACAGATCAGGGTAATGAACTTCCAACATTAATGGGAGAAGAGTCAGGAGGATGGTAGGAGCTTGGTTTCAGGGTTGGGTTCACATACAGACAGCCAGTGCCAATGATGATAACATACACTGACAGCATTGGAGGCAAAGGGAAACCCCTGCATGAACATGTGAAGCTATTACAACTGCAGTTAAGCTTCAAATGTACATATTTAATAAGCAGTGTCGGGAAACTTACTGAACTTTTTATACATATACGTTGTATACTTAAATATTATAGAATAGATACTGTATACATACAGTGCTCAGCGTAAATGAGTACACCCCTTTTGAAAAGTAACATTTTAAACAATATATAAAAATGAACACCAAAACAATTTCCAAAACGTTGACAAGACTAAGTTTAATATCACATATGTGACCAGTCACGGAAAGTAGGGACACAAGTCAGTTCTGGGGCATTTTGAGTTATTCACGGATTCTGAAAGTGTAGTCTCCAAGCTTTCCAACGATGTGTGACACATGGAAATCTGATAATGTTTGGAGAAGTTGTGGCCATTTGAAGGTAGGCATTCAAGAAAGCTCTATAGGGAGAAAAATGCCTCTAAAGTTGCAGTTCTCACCTGTTCTCACCTGCTGGGAGTGACAATAGGGCTCATTTACATCTCATTTAGATAAACCATACCCCCTGTAAAGCTGCATGGACCGCATACTATTAATAATAAAGGTTAATGTGCATTATAAATGTCAGTAATTTATATTTTTTGACTTTTATAAAAATGATTTAGAGGCTGAAATATGTGACTTTTTTTGTCAAAACTCTATTTGAACTTGTGCATTGTAGATTGTTGTAAGACACTCCTTTAAAATCTGCCCATCATTTTTAATGTTATTATTTTAATGTTTATGTAAAGAAAAAGTACATATTGATGCTAATTTTATTTGTTATTTTCTGGTTTTCCACATGAAACTTGGTGAATTTACTTTTTGAACAGGATTCTGTGATAACCGTGATCATTTTGGTCACTATAATCATGAAATTAAATTTTCTCACCTGAGAAGCCTGTTAAAGAAGAATAGGCAATCCAGGAACTAACTGGACTAACAGAGGCCAGAGATCGCTAACTATGGCTATTCAAAACACTTTTCAAGACAATAAATACACGATTGAGACGATGAATGCATGTATTGACTGAATTTGTGTCTGAATAGCGCTCCCTCCGTGGGCGTGGCCGCATTAGCGGATAATGAGCTGAATCACAGACTTCTGACATGGCTCTTTTTTCATACAGATTACATAAACACAGAATGATTGTTTTCGATTTGACTTACACGATTTAAAACCTGACATTTCAACGTTTTTTCAGACACAAGTATAATTTTTTTATGATTAGTATTCACTAAGTTACAGTTCATTTTCTGAGAACTATCAGATTGGACTTCGTTCAGAGGGAGATGCGAGATCACGCATCATGTTAGTTTTCTTTATTTTACAAAAAGCACAACATTTTGTTTTTACTCTGAGTGTACACAAATAAAAGAAGACATTCTATAGTTTCAATTGATATATTACTTATGTTTCTATGACAAAAAATGACGGTATATTTTAAGTCTGTTTTGCTGCAATGTGAAAAAAATCCTGCAAAATGTGCCTGCGTGTTACCCGACTCCAGAGAGGTAATGTCTTATTATGCCGCTTTCATCGTCGCTCAGATCGTCTTCAGAATCAGTGAGCGGTTTTTCATAAGCATCCGGCATGTCGAAGAAGTACTTCAAAACATTTTCTGTGTAACGGCCACGGTTCTTCATTGAATTTTGATATCAGCTAGAGCCGGCCAGAGCGCTGCATAATAAGTAGCCACGCTTCCCAGTATGGAAATACACAAAGACATGACACGCCCCTACTGCGTGCTAGAATCTCCGAAATACGAAACCGAAATCTCAAACACGGAAAGGCTTCTTCATGATCTCAACTAACAGATTCTGCAAAAAAACAAAAATCACCAATTTTGAAAAAAAATGCTTCTTTCTCATTTTGCTCGAAAGTTGTGCTGCCGACTTGTGTCCCTGGTTTCCGTGACGGGTCACATATGTTTAACTTATAACATGAAAGTAAGGTTTATAATATAACTTAGAGAACAACATTTTTAGTTGTACTCAAATTAGGGTGATGCAAAAATGAGTACACCCCACTTAAAGTCTCTGGAGCAAAGCTAAATTTTAGACTACAAATGTCTAATTTAACAAGAATTCAACCACAGGTGAGTCTAATTATTCATTACACATGTGTCCAGCAGACAGTTGACTATAAATGGTGTTAAAACTCCTTCCAATTTCATGCTGTTAGCAATGGCACCACATGGAAGAGAAATGTCACAAAAACTGAGAAAGAAAATAATTTATTTACACCAGAAAGGTGAAGCCTAAAATTATGTGCAATACAAGCACTATTTAACTGGAGCGAATGAGACAAGAGAAAGTGCCTGTGTGGGTGTGTGTCACTTCACCATGACAGAGAAGAGAGCGAGAACGCGCAGCTGACATTATTGTCTGTGCTGCTGGTAACAAAACGGATCGGCTCGGAATCGGTAAGAAGTGAGACTGATAAGGTCAGGGGTAAGGTTAGAGTTAGGGGATAAAATATACAGATTGTATATAGAGATGCACGCATCGATCGGCCAGGGATCGGAATCGGCCGATTTCCCTCATGATTGGCCCAGATCGGTGATTCTGATCCCTGGCCGATCGATGCGTGCATCTCTATATACAATCTGTATATTTTAACCCCTAACTCTAACCTTACCCCTAAACACAAGCCTCAAAGAAAACTTTCAGCATTTTTACATTTTCAAAAAAACTTTTTTTTTGTATGATTTGTACGTTTTTTTGTGTGTGTGTGTGTGTTTTTTTTTCTCAAGTGGAAATTTTTTTTTTTCTGATATTGCCATTTTTGTGGGCCCCACAACAAAGGGTTTACCAGGAACAGCACACACCCTGAACCATTTTAAACCAGTCACAAAATCATTATATTTTGAGAGAAACAACTAAACAATACCTTCAGAGCCAGGATTCACAGCCACGAACACTTCTATTGAAATTTGATAAACATGCCATCACCACCACAAAATAAATTACTCCCTAATGGCAGCCTGACAGTCACAGGAAGTGGATTAAAAACTTTGTTGCCTGTCATAACATTCACAAACTTTTCGGAGGTTTACAATATCTGTACGCATATCCCTGCTCAGTAGATGATATTTAACCATCATAAGGCAGAGAAAGAGGCAGTGTGGTATACACCTCAACATGTCACCACCAATTTAATTATCTAGGTAACAGCTGCTATAACCAGGCTACCACGGTCCTTATCACCTCCTCACATGTGTTCAGTATTCGTAATGCCAGCACGACAACTGAACCGAGAGTTTTACTATACCGAATGTTGCTTCACATAAGAGATTACAGCAATTACAGAACCATTACAACAATGAGTGCTACATTGTCCAGATTAGCACAAGTGCCACAAACACATAACAATGACACATGCACTGTAAAACAGGCGTTGATTGTTTGTAGATGACAATTTCATTTTGATCATTAATTCTCAGGACATGAACTGGCATGCATTTTTGAGGTCAGTGTCTTTGTGGCATTCTCCCTGTTATAGTAAGTAATGAGAGTTATTAAGACCAATGGTAAAGTGATTTTTTTTTTTAATGAACATATCAAAAATTACAATGCAATGGTGATCCTGTGAAGCCAGTATAATTAAATGTGAACTTTACAAATGAAAATGAGCACAGTGTAATTTCAAGTTCAAATTGAATGTCCGGCCTAAACTCAAACTCATCAAACAACATTTTCTGCAGAATAGATACACGATACTAGCTGCGCTTTCTCGCTCTCTCATCTCTCTGACAGCGAGTTGACACATAAACATGCCTCCCCTCACTCACTCGTTTTGATTTGCTCCAGATGAATATTCTTGGTGTTACAGGGCTTGAATTTTAGCATGGGATTGCTCATTTTGCACTTAATTTTACTAAATACTGCAGATTGTGTTCACGCCCAAAGTGAGTGCACATAAAGCTGCCTCTCTGTACTAAATTGACTTCTTTTTAGCTGCTTTTTGTGCTTAAACAGAAACACAAAATAATGTCATGATGAGTACTCATGTCATGATGAGTACAGAAAAATATACTTGAAGTGTAAGTTCAGTTTATTTTTTAAAAGTGTATTTATTTGCACTTCATAAAAATATATTTGAGGTATATTTTAACAGTGTGCTGAAAATGATCATTGTAACAATGCACTGAAAGTATATTTAAAAAATACATTATTTAATATCCTGAAGTTGTAGTTTATCTAAAGTTAAATTTGAGTATATTTTTTTAAGTTTACTTCTTCATCCTTGGAATTCATTATATTACTTGTGCTATTTATTTCAGTATGAATGCATTACAAGCCCTTTTAGTATATGCAGTGTAGCCTATACAATTTTCAAATATGGGTAAATTTTTATTAAGCTTACACTGGCAGAATCATTTTACAATCGTACACACAAATCTATATTAAACAACACACCAGCAGCACAAGTAATGTCAAAAAATATGTTGAGTGGTTAAACTTATCGGAATTCAAATGTCTCTTCAACTTGGTCTGTGACCAATCAGATTTTGTTGCTCACTGCCTTCAGCCAATCAGAGCTGCTGACGTCACAGTCATCATCTGAATCACTTCGCTAAGTCACTCAGGTGAAGTATAATGTTGCAATGTATAATTTATTTAATAAAACACTGAAAGCGCAATACATCACTCAATCTTGGGGATTCTGACCAGTTCAATCAAGTGACATCGCAGACTGACCGTGATGGCGACGAGAACTAGACACTAGACTTTGAACGTGCAAATTTTTTTCGGATGCTGTAATGGTCGTGATATGACGTCACGGTCTACAGCGTCTTTTTTATAAACATGAATTCAACACATAACTTAAAGTAATACATTTAAAATGTAAAAATATAGAACCTACTCGACTTTACTGCAAAAATATAATTCTTTTAATTCAGCCAAGAGGTCATGCCGTCGCAGGGCAGAGAACACCAAACTTGAACTTTGGAATGCCGCGAAATGCGGAATTTTTCGCACGAGCTTGCGTTTCCGGTCTGACGCATTCACATGCGTTTGAATGGAAGTCAATGGAACGAAAAGTGCAGTGTGACCGCACCTTAATCTAATGGCCTACGCGATCCTGAAAGAACCGGAGAAAAGTGCTGCTATTGGGAGGTGAGTTGTAGTCTACCAGTTAACAAACTCTATTTTATTTTCTTTAACAAACGGAGAGCGATATTTCGGCTTGATATCTCCTTTTTGAGTTTTTGTGTGGTGGTTTATGGCACATGTTTGTATGCAGCACCAAAACATTCATATGATTGTTAAAATCGGCCCGTATTCTGTACGATATTAATTCATAAAGTGTTTTATGCTTGACTATGTACCGAAAACAATATCGACATGCCATTCTGATACAGTTCCTTGCTGCTAATCCTCATTTACTGTTCAAAAATAGTATTGGTTCAATGTAGGATTTAGACAGACTACTGTAAACGTGAATAAAGTTGAACATGCTGTATTATATCTTTGGTATATTCTGTCAACAGATGCTGTTCTTCACAAGTCTCTGCGGTCACCATTGTGCCATCAGACACAATGAGAAGCTCATCAGAAAATGGAATATAATGTGTTATTTGTATTTGTGTATAGAGGGTCACCATGGTCCAATTTTTTTTTTCTTTAATGAAAAACATGGGAAGTTTTGCTGAATCTAAGTTTAAATAAAAACTATTGGATTTGTCAATATGTCTCTTCATTAGTGATGTTACATTTTATTTATTTTAATGGCCTTGAAAACAAATGCATTCAACTTTGGGAGAATGTGTTAAACTGTATTTAAATAGTAGCAAAACTGTATTGTGTGAGATTATGTAATTCAAAGTACAGTAGTCAACATTTGAAGTGGATCAAAAAAGTTAGGACAACTTTGAAGATTTTGATCCACTTCAAATGTTGACTATATTATACAAAGTATAAGTAATAAAGTGTATTGTTATTGACTGCAAAGTTTGTAATGTTTAATATTTGAAATAAGCCAAAGGTACTGAGCATACAGTATATACTATTACCTGTAAAATAATATATTCAGTGTATATTGCTTGTGTTTTCTGAAGACACTCGTAATTATTTTGTAATGTACTTAAATCACAAATAAAGTGTACTCATAACACAAAGTGTACTCATAACAGAAATAAAGTATACTTATAATACAACGTATATTATAACAAAAAATATACTTTTAACACAAATAAAGTATACTTGTAACACAAATTAAGTACACTTTAATATCACTAATCAAGCATGTAATTAGTCCCTACACAGACATAGGGCCCTATTTTAACGATTCTAAACACAAAGTGTAAAGCGCACGGCGCAGGTGCACTCAGGGCGTGTCCAAATCCACTTTTGCTATTTTAACGACGGAAAAACGGTCCGTGCACCGGGGCGCATTTTTGAAATGGGTTGTCCCTATTCTCTTAATGAGTAATGGGTGTAATGTTCAATAAACCAATCAGAGTGTCATCTCCCATTCCCTTTAAGAGCGAGATGCGCTCGCGCCATGGCGGATTGCTATTTACATGGTGGAATTTGTTGGCGGAAAAGCTGAACGCTTTTCAAGCGAAGAAACCGATCTGCTCGTGCGCGAAGTTAAACATTTAGTTAGAAGGTAAACGAAGTTAAATTTTTATATTTATGTAGCCTACACAATAATATTCTTTTACACTGTAATCCTTTTGTTTTTAATATTTGGCATGTTTGTGTGATGCGCATCCCTGTGTGTAATGAGCAAAGTCGACGCGCCCAGAGGCGCAGTTTCTACCAATGCGCTCTAACAAAAAAATATTGCGCCATTGGCTTTAGACTTTAGACCAGGTTTGAGTTGGTCTATGGCGCAGTCTATTTTCAGCTCCTTAAAATAGCAATGCGCCGGCAATGCGGCTGAACACACCTCTTTTTTAGACCAGCACGCCCATGGGCGCACTAACTGGCGCAAATGCATTTACTAATTTAAGGACGTGGCGCTGAACGGGAAAACGCGAACGGTGCCGGACGCAAACTAGCAAACACACTTGCGCTGCACCTTGCGTCGCATTGCGCCAGGTGTATTATAGGGCCCATATACTTAAAGTGTACTAAGCATACTTGAAGTTGTTCCAATTTAGCACACATAAGTATACTAAATATACTTAAAGTTGTATTTTAATACTACTTAATTTCAACTTAAATATACTTAGTAAAAAATTAGCTATTTCAAAATAGCACACTTTAAATAATCTAATCATTAACACACTTAAAATATACTAATAATTAGTCTTGCTGCAAGTATACTTAGTATACTTTTTTTTCACTAGGGATGTTTTAAGTGAATGTGAACAAGTGAGAAAGAATACGCATGTGTAACGGTATAATAGGTTCATGTGTCAGGTCTTAAAGTGACAGCCGCCTAATTTGCCTTCTGCCAAATTATGAGATAATATTAAAAATATCTATATGGCAGTTTTTCCTCATGCTATCAATATCAAAATTGTGGCCAGTGAAAATGCTACTACTTTGGAAAACCACTAGCCACAGTGGCAGTTGAGCAAAAAAAAGTTTATGTCAAGCCCTGCATATAGCATATATTATAGCATATAGCAAATATAATACACTTTTATTTTCCACTTTTTAAATGTCTGTTGTGAACACTAGTCAAGATGGCATTCCAGGGGCCAGTTTACAACAGGGCCCCTTCTCTAACTGCTGGTGTGTAAAAAGATGTGCCACACCGTGATTGGATCTTTGGTGAATGAACATAAACAAATGTTCAGCAACATCAGATAAGATGTTGGGACAACTACCAGACACCTCTTCCAGAACAGGAAGGGGGACCTTCTGCACCCACCAAAACCAAGGAGAGGACTTCTCATTGGACGACACACTGACTAACCACCAAACTCATTCCTAAGGTCTAGACAAGGACTGCCATTTTTCATTGCTTCCAGCTGCACTCTAGCTGCACTCTAGCTTAATTCAGTATTCTCCTTTGATTATTATTTTACTATCTTTTAGAAGTGCATATTCATTATTTTATTATTAATCGTTGTGGTATTTACTCTTGCATGTTTATTGTTAATAAATTTCATTGATTTTATTATAACTGTCTTCCTTGTGTTGATGACCAAAGATTCTACTAGTTGACCAGACTCACAAATCCTTCAGATAAATCAGTTGACGACTCCCTCCATTTTATATTAATTCTGAATTATTGAACAGCTCTTTTGGAGTGTTCTTAAATTGTTAAGATAGTATTCTTAACTGGTGCCCCGTAATACAAAAGGAGGAAGAGGTCATCTGATACACTCATAACCACACCTTAAGTGACACATGATCAAAAATCACTATGTCACAGGTGAATGGAGTAGAAATCACTACATGTCTATCTTTAATATTTTAAACCGTTTGAACAATATATACAGTATGATGTTGAGGCAGAGTCCTGCACGGGTCCCTGTTTGATGAACCTGCCCTGCACCCGCAGTAATTAACAGAACACCTGACCCAATATCTGACAGAAACATTCATTTTAGTTCGTACCTGACCCATTTGACATAAAAACCGTGACCAGGACCTGACCCGCATTAAATATCGTACACGAAGTAGACAAAAATCATTTTCTCATGTAACCTAACATGAGCAATAAAACCAACATCAGGCATTCTGAGTTGATGAAATTAATTAAACATTGCATTAAACATCATAAGTAAAATAAAAGAACAAAGAATGTTTTAGCAGGCCTATTTAAGCTTAAATCTAGTAATACTGTAGCAGATTCACTCAGCATTTAAACTCGGTTGTCTCTTCTGAACCTCAGCAGTGTTTACCTCTTTGTAGCAGCACAAAAAATAGGCCAACACTTTTATTCAAATTGAGTTATAGTTGGCTACTGGACCCGCAGTCCACCCGTGTCTATCACACATCCAACCCGCACCCAACACATAAATATTATTCTACCCGTTACATGAAATATTAGCGGGTCGCCTGCATGCAGAACTGTGTGTTAAGTCGATGGAGGCGTCTTGTTTTGTTTATGCTTGTATAGCCAGTTTCAAACAGCGCTCTTTCTGTGTGGCCATGATCACTCATTATAAGTGTTTTGGGACTGTTGTTTAAGCTCGTCTCATAAAGCAAACGGGTCTATGGAGTTATTAAATTGAGCAGACGTGAATCGCGATTTTCAGCATAAAGCATTTGGATAGGCTTGTACTTTTTCCTGTGATTCGCCGCACATACACGAGAGACACACGTTACACCGGTGCACGTAAACGTCATTAACAACTAGTTGTTCAGTTCGGTTTCGTATACACTGCATAGAATTTCAGTAAATGTGGTTGTCACTACCTGTATTTTTCGGGAGTTAATATGGTTGTAGAATGCGGTTGTCACTCCTGTATTTTACTGAACTGTGTGTGTACAGAACGCGATTAAACACTAAAAGGTGAACTGACAACCAAATTTAGCTACAGTGTGTATGTGGCCACAGAGTACTGGGTAATATAAGGTAACTAAATGAGGTTAAGGTTAGGTTTAAGTGTAGCTTCAGGGTTAGTACCTAGCTATTACCCAGTTATTACAATAACTGTAATAAGTACATCACATGTACATGGGGAACAGGACTGTAAAATAAAGTGCTACCCTTCATCTTTATCATCTGGACTGTTTGCAGATTTTTTTCTATTATTCGGTAGAATTCATTATTTGTTTTAAAGCCAGTATTCATGCAGATAATGTTTTCACTGCAGTAACAGTCATAAAATACCCTGCAAAAGTTTGAAATACGTCTCTAATGCTCACTAAGGCTGATTTATTTTTTTAAATAAAAATATCATAAAAATAGTAATATTTTGAAATATAACTACAATTGAAAAACATGTTTCACTAATTACATTTTCAAATCAACAGCCTTTACTCCACTCTTCAGTGTCACATGATCCTTCAGAAATCATTCTAATATGCTGATGTGGTGCTCAAGAAACTTTTCTTATTATTATCAATGTTGAACAGTTATGCTGCTTAATATTTTTGTAGAAACCATGATACATTCTATGATGAACAAAGTTTAAAAGAACAGCATTTATTTTAAATAGAAATCTTTAGTAACTTTATAATTGTTTAAAAAGAAAAGAAAAGAAAAGAAAAGAAAAGAAAAGAAAAGAAAAGAAAAGAAAAGAAAAGAAAAGAAAAGAAAAGAAAAGAAAAGAAAAGAAAAGAAAAGAAAAGAAAAAGAAAAGAAAAAGGTTCACCCACATCAGGAAATGCCTGAGAATGCATGGACCCAACAGACTAAAGCAGACTGACTCTTGCACCTGATGCACCGAGGCTGTCAACTGCAAATTCTTAAGCACATAATGGCGAGCACACAGCACAGCATCTAATGTGCTGACACCTCTTAATACAGACCCCTATGTGCAGGCCACAGCAGAGCAATCTAATCTCAAGGAGCTTTGCATCTCCGGCCAGGCCGTTATTGACTGTATTGGGGGCCATAAATCATGGTGGAGACATGTAGTGTACGGCCTGGTAACTCAGCCGATGTGAGCCCTCACAAACTGCTTTCAGGCCTCTGATGCAGTGGAGCGTGGTCAGATCAGATGCAAGTAACCATTGTGTACTAAACATGCGCACACACACATATGCAGATGCTCTAAGGAAACCCACATACACCAATCTCTCAAAGCACTCTAATTCCACCTCTCTGTCAATCATTGGAGGTGAGGAGGGGCAAAGGGAGAGAAATAGAGTCATTTACTGGAAGTCATTGACTCTCTTATGCATTACAACTAGACCTCTAGCCAATAGTTTTTGCAATATGGGCTACCAGGA